>NC_041398.2:4231205-4436205 GCF_900747795.2 Erpetoichthys calabaricus
TTCAGTGCCTTTGGATCAATGCAGATTCGGATTTTCACAGGTTTTTTTTACTATGACCATGTTGCTTATCCATTCCATGGGGTCAGTCACTGGAGCTGGATGGCCATCACGTATGTGTTTGTCCATTTGGGCTTTGACAGCTATCCTGAGGGCAACTGGAACATTGCACGGTGAGCATTGTACTGGTGTGACAGTCCGATCCAGGTCAAAGTGTACTTCCCCAGGGAGATATTTAATGGAATTCCTGAATACGTCCTGGTATCTGGTGGTAAGTTTGTGTTTGGTCAGTGTCTCTGTGATATGACCTTCTAAATTATGAAGTTCTTCTGGTATTGTGATGTGCATTAGTCTGAAATACTCACATGTTGAACCTGATAGGAGCGGATTTTGATTTGCTTCAACTATTTCAAATTCTAGCTTGTGACTATGTCCCTTTATCAGACATTCGGTGCGGAAAAGGCCCACAGACTTCATCACCTCCCCCAATACAGTTTTAGTCTCGTCTGGGTAGGAATTAGCTTTACATTGGGTGCTAGCTTACGTTTATCCCGTAGACTCATGACATTGCACGTTACTCTCGAGTCCAGCTGGCAACATTGTTAGGTGTCTTGGAGCTGTAGGTTGGCAAACCACTTTTTCCCTCTGGAGCTGGGTGACCTCGTCATACTGGCGGTGTGTCAGTCAGCGTCGTCGTCCTCCTGCTGTTCGAGCTCGGCTTGGGTGACTACCATATGCAGCTGACGCTGGTCTTGTTTCACTTTAAGGCACACCATCGTGAAGTGGTGAGAGTTCCACAGAGTCGGCACACCTTGCCAAAAGCTGGGCACGTGGCTCTTCCCCGTTGTGTGTGCTGCCACAGTACTTGCACTTGTCAGCGCTCCCAGGGTTGTTCGGAAGTCGAGACTTGGTGGTCTTGAGTGTACCTTGTTGTGCTGGCTTTCAGATGTCTGTGGCATTAATTATGTCATCCGCTTTAGCCTACGTTAGCGCCTTCATTCATAAATCTGTTTGCTCCGCAGCTCGGCAGATGTCGATAACGGATGACAAAGTAAGTTCCGTTCTCTTAGCAAGCGGCGTCGTGTGCTTTCATCAGCAATACCTAACACCAGTCTGTCTCTAATCAGTTTGTCTTTCAACTGTCCATAATCACACGTTACAGCTTTCTCCCTTAGTTTAGTTACAAATACGTCTACTGTCTCACCTTCCTTTTGCTAAATGGATCCAAAGACAAAGCGCTCAAATTTGACATTCTTTGTTGGCTTGAAATGCCTCTCGAGGGCAGTCAAAATGGCGGTGGTGTCCTTTTACTGTTCCTCCGTCAAGTGCAGATTGTGTCGTTAGACATGTTGGCACTCACTACCCATTACTCGTCTGAGGGTGGCTGCTTGTACATCTGCGGGTCTCTCATGCAGTCCAGTAGCTAACACAGAGTCCTGAAATTCCGCTTAAAAGATCTCCCAGATCGTAGCCAAGTCGCCGGACATCTTCATCTCGACTGGAGGTGCTATGGCGTTTGTGTACATGGTTGCTTGGTTATAAAGTACTTTCCAAATGGCTTTTCAGCTGGATATGTGATTGATTTGTCGTAAAATCGGCGCGGTTGCGGTTCACACTTCTGACACCATGTTTGTGTGTACAGACCACGCGGAGCCGTTTTCCACAAGCGAACTCCGTCTGCTTTATTCTAACTGTGCGTTACAGTCAACTGCCAACAGGCCTCACGATCTATTTATATAGTGTGTGCCACTAGGTGGCAGCATAACCCCTTAACAATGAGTGCCGAGGTGACAGTTCTATAAAGTTTAAGGCCGTTCAGTAAACAGTCAGAGTGTTCTCCTGCATTACGAAGACGTTGTCTGGCGTGTTTTCTTTCCTCGCACGGCACTACAGATGTTTTGTATGAAGTGTTCGCCATGCCAGTTGTTAATCGTTACGAGCTTCGAGTTCCTCTGCACTGAGAGGAGGCGCAGGTCGCGATCAGCACACAGAACACATTCACTTCATGATATTCCTGCTCTCTGAACATTTACAATGGTAAGATGAATAGTTGATATCATCTATGTGATTACATAAATTAAAGCGTGTATAAAACATGGTGGGCACGGTGGCGTGGAGATGGCGCTGCTCTCTCGCAGCAAGGGGGTCCCGGGTGTTCCCTACCTTTAATTTTTGCAAGTTTTTCTGGGGGGTTTGCTCGGCTTGCTTCAGTTTACTTTCAAAGTCCTGTAGGATGTGAGGGTTTTGTTCTTCTAAATTGCCCCCTGGTGTAAATGTGTTATTCGTGTTCACCCTGCGATGAGCTGGCGTCCCGTTCAGGAATTGTTCCTGCCTCGCACGTGATGCTTGCTGGGATGGGTGCAGCCCTGAATGGATGGCATAATTAAACATGAATAACAAGGATTTTTAAAGTTCTAAACACTCCGTGACGTTTATCGTGTGGTGATTGGTTATGTGGAGAAAGAAAAAGGAAGGATAAGAACTGGGGGTTTGGTATGTCAGATAGAGACAGCACTCCTGCAATTAAGAAATCCCACTGAGAAGAACATCCATTGAATTCTGTGTTCGCCGACCACCAGCTCACGAACCCAACATTTACACGATATTCCAGTTAAACCAGTGCGATACCCAGTCATACACCCAGCTTTATGGAGCCTCATCACACCTGCCGTAAAGGGTCTCTACACTGGACGTACACCTGGAGACCCCCGAGGAGCAGCACAACCGCCACACCACCGTGCCCCCCTGCCCATGTTTAATACACGCTTTAATTCATTTCATCATTAAATGATATCAAATATTCATCTTAGCATTGTAAATGTTCAGAGAGCAGGAATATCATAAAGTGAATGGATTCTGTGTGGCAATCGCTGTCAAGAATAAAGTCGGCATGTTGGCTTCATTTTCAACACACACTTGTTTCTTTTCTTTACTGTCTCCTCATTATTTTTCTTTTTTAAAATTATGTTCCTAAAAGTTTATTTAAATATCTAAAGTAACTGTTTTGTTTTTTTGGATAACGGTACATAATTACATTGTTGGTGACCTAAAAGATATTTTATTCACATTAATAAAAGGGTGAAGCCCTGTATTTCTACAAGATGTATTGTGTTTTTCAGATCAGTCGTGTAAACCTGAACTGGAGTGGATATGAAGTTTTGATATTTCGACTTAACTTGTGACCTGCAGCTCTGACTGTAGACACGTCATTAGAAGTGAAGGTTTATTGGCTTCCAACCATTTCACTCCTTTCAGACCCCACTTGGCTTATCTGTTACCGTAGATATTTGATATCATTTCACTTACACACGTATTTAGTTTGTCTTATTCTCAAACAAATCAGATTAGAGTGGCTGAGGTGTTGCCTGAGTTAAATCTTCACAACTCTGTGAACATGAGTACAGTTTATTAAACTTGTTCACTCTTTGATTTTCAGGACTACATCTCTGAATATTTCTTCACTGAGCCTTCTGTACATAAAGATGTGGTTGTTGTTTTTAGTCACAACTTTCCTTTGTGTTTCAAACTGTAAAGCCTCTCTGCCAGCACTTCTCACTGCCAATGTGAACCTGCAGCTCTCACATATTCTGTTTCTCTACGCAGGTGGGCTGTAGTTTCATGTCACATAACATCTCCTGGACCACTCAGGACCACCTCAAGCAGACTAAGGAGCTGATCACTGAATATGAAAATGGAACGACTCCTTAAGGATTCTCCCTCGTGGTTTGATTGTCTTTTTACAGGGCACATCGAGTACCGACGGTCAGGGGACTCTGTCATTGAGCCATCGACTCTCGAGAAGACAGCAGTGCAAACTCCGAGCTTCAGATCAGCATGAAAAGGAGACCCTGCTGGGCAGGCAGGATTTGGGGGTCTCAGTGTGAGGTGGGATTACCGGCACAGTCTGTTACCGTGTCATGGAGAGAGAGCTGTTAGTTTGGATGTTTGATGGCTGACATTACAGTGGGAGTTCATTCTGAAGGCTGAGTGACAGGATGGGACTTCTAAGGTCAAACAGATTTAGAGGGACATGTTGGGCGACTGAATTCTGTTACTCTGAGAAGAGCAATCTGTGTGTGTTGGTCATTATGAAGACCCTCGAGCTGAGAGGACTACTTTGGGCCAACTTAAGGGTGTCCCATGTTTCGAACAATCTTGAGAAGCAGTGTATGGATGTTATGGGGGATTATCGGGTTTATTGTTACATATCTAAGGACATCTCTTTATGATATGAACGATAGTAAGAGATGAATATCTATATCTATAAAGGAGAGTTGGGATCTGTGTGGCTGTGTTTGTGTGTTTGTGGAGCGACGGAGAGTTAAGGCGGGTGTTGGAGTCACGTGATCATCTCCCCTCCCATTCACCTCATTTCATTCACTTCATTTCGCTCCGAGCTGAGCTCCGCAGCTGACGCAGTTAGTCCTTTCTCCTTTACTGATTTACTGTTTATTTTTTTTATATTTTTATTTTATTAATTTTCATTGTAATCATTCCATACAAACAGATCAATTTATAACCCAACAAATTTAAAAACAAATCAAACCCCATCCCTGAGAAGGAGAGCTTAGCTAAAGGAAAATTTCTTTAAGCTTTTTAATAAGGCAACATTAGACAAAAGAAGGGGAGAAGTAAATATCTATATAAATAAGAGATGGAGAAGGGAGTTAAATGCAATAATAGTTAATTCTCTTATTCTAAAATAATATTGATTAAATCCTGCCAAGTTTTGAAAAAATTTTGTACAGATCCTCTAACTAAAAATTTGATTTTTTCCAATTTCAAATAATATAAAACATCAGTTTCCCACTGACTTATCAGAGGAGAATTAGGATTCTTCCAATTTAACAAAATAAGTCTGCGTGCCAAGAGTGTAGTGAATGCAATCACCGTTTGTTTGTCCTTCTCCAATTCAAGTCCATCTGGAAGGACACCAAACACAGCTGTTAGTGGGTTAGGAGGGATTGTGATACTAAGGCTGTCTGAGAGGCACTTAAAAATTTTGGTCCAAAATGATGTTAGTTTGGTGCAGGCCCAGAACATGTGACCCAGTGAGGCAGGAGCTTGGTTGCAGCGCTCGCAGGTTGGATCCTGGCCTGGAAACATTTTGGACAGTTTTAAGCGAGACAGATGAGCTCGATATATAATTTTTAGTTGAATAATTCTATGCTTTGCGCATATAGAACTCGAGTGAATTCTCTGCTTTGCTACCTTCCACTCCTTTTCTGATATATTGATTAAGAGATCTTCTTCCCAATGTCCTCTTGGATCTTTGAAAGGTAGGGACTCTAATAAGATTTTATATATTGCGGAAATAGTGTTTGTTTCCTCGGAATTGAGCAGTATTTTTTCCAGCATTGTGGAGGGTGCAAGGTGGGGGAAATCGGGCAATTTCTGTTAACAAAATTTCTAATTTGAAGATAGTAAAAGAAATGTGTAGCTGGGAGGTTAAATTTGAACGTAATTGTTCAAAAGATGTAAATATGTTGTCTATATAAAGATCTCTGAGCATTTTAATCCCAAAACTTTTCCAGGTATTAAAAACTGGATATACTTGCGAAGGTTGAAAGAGGTGGTTCCCTTGCAGAGGTGCCACTGATAAAAGATTTTCCATCTTAAAATGCTTCCTAATTTGGTTCCATATTCTGAGTGAGTAAAGCACAATTGGGTTATTAGTATATTTGCGATAACTTTCATTTATTGGAGAGCAGAGCAGGGAATATAAAGAAGTACTACAGGATTTTACTTCTATTGCAGACCAAGCCTGTGTATGTGCATTTATTTGTGTCCAGGTTTTTATGGCTTGTATGTTTGCTGCCCAGTAATAAAACTGAAAATTAGGTAAAGCCATGCCACCGTCTGCCTGAGGTCTTTGTAGGGTCGCTCTTCGGATACGTGGGTGTTTTGAGTTCCAAATGAATGAGGTTATTATTGAATCTAACTGTTTAAAAAACGATTTATTGATATATATCGAAATGTTTTGAAATAAAAAGAGAAGTTTAGGAAGGATATTCATCTTAACAATGTTAATTCTTCCGGCTAGAGTGAGATGAAGGGTTGACCATCTATGCAAGTCTTGCTTAATTTTTTCCATACAGACGCCAAAATTTTGTTGATAAAGGGCTTTATGTTTACTTGTGATATTTACCCCTAGGTATTTAAACTGATCTGCTATGGTAAAAGGTAGGGTGTCTAATTTAATATTATATGCTTGTGAGTTCACTGGAAAGAGTATACTTTTATTCAGATTAATTCTAAGACCAGATATCTTTTGAAATTCTGTTAGTGCTGTTAAAACAGCAGGGACAGTGTTTTCTGGGTCCGATATATATAAGACCATATCATCTGCATATAGAGAAATTTTCTGTTCCAGTCCTTCTCTGACAATCCCCTTTATCTGATGAGAATTTCGGCAGTGAACCGCCAGTGGTTCAATAGCGATTGCAAACAACAGTGGCGACAAGGGACATCCTTGTCTGGTACCACGTTCTAGTTTAAAGTAGTCTGAGCAAATTTTATTAATACAAACTGAAGCTTCTGGACTGGTATACAGTAGTTTAATCCAAGCACAAATATTCGGGCCAAACCCAAATTTCTCCAATGCAGTGAAAAGGTAATTCCATTCGATCATGTCAAATGCCTTTTCTGCGTCTAATGATATCTCTGGGGTGTTTGATTTTGCTGGTGAATATATAACATTAAACAAGCGTCGGAGATTTGAAGATAGATGTCGGCCTTTAATAAATCCAGTTTGATCTTGTGATATTACCGAGGGCAGCACTTTCTCCATCCTTCTAGCTAGGATTTTTGAGAGTATCTTACATCATTATTCAGGAGTGAAATTGGTCTATATGATGCACATTGTAACAAGTCCTTATTTTGTTTAGGAAAGACGGTGATTAATGCTTGTCGAAATGTTTGAGGTAGTATTTGGTGGTCTTTAGCTTCTGTAAATGTTACCAATAAGAGTGGAGCTAGCTGAGTGGAGAATTTCTTATAAAACTCTACGGGGTAACCATCAGGGCCTGATGATTTCCCGCTTTGTAGTGACTTTATAGCGTCTAGTAATTCTGTTAGCGTTAGAGGTTTATCTAGTTCCTCAGCACTTAAAGCATCTATTTGTGGTATTTGTGAATTATCCAGAAATGCATTAGATTGCGTGTTGTCTTCTTTGGGCTCAGTGGAATATAAAGACTTATAGTAATCTCTAAATGTGTGCATTATTTTATTATGGTCGATGATTTCTTCTCCATTCTTGTTGGTGATTACTGGTATTGCATTGTGAACTTCTTGTTTATGAATTTGTTGAGCTAAAAGCTTATTAGCTTTTTCTACATGTTCATAGTAATGCTGTCTAGACTTATAAATAAGTTGTTCAGTTTCTTAGTTGTTAAGATGTTAAGTTCTGTATGCAGGGCCTGCCTTTTCCTGTGAAGAGCTTCACTTGGACGCCTGGCTTGTTCTTCATCTATTCTAGTAATTTCATTTCTTAGCTCTGACACTTTCTTGGTTTCTAATTTATTTCTATGGGAAAGATATGAAATAATCTGGCCTCTTAGGAAGGCCTTTAGAGTTTCCCAGAGTGTTCCTGCAGAAACCTCTGTGGACGTGTTTGTCTCTAGGAAGAAGCTGATTTGTTTGGATATAAATTCTGTGCAGTTCTCGTCTGCCAATAAAAGAGGGTTAAGACGCCATCTGCGAGGTGAGTACGAGGGCTTATTGATTTTAGCTCCAAGACTAGAGGGCATGGTCAGAGATAACAATTGTGTCATATTTGCATGATTTAATTGTAGGCAGGAAATTATTATATATAAAAAAATAATCAATTCTTGAGTAGCTATAATGCACTGGTGAGTAGAACGAATATGTTCTTGAGTTTGGGTTAAGAAACCTCCAGGGGTCTGATAAGTTGTGATCATTTAAAAACTGTGTAATTATCTTTGCAGTATTAGATGTCGTCCCCCCTGTCACAGGAGTCCTATCTAAGAGTGGATTTAAAACACAATTAAAGTCCCCAGCCATTATAATTTTATGAGTGTTCACATTGGGAATGGATGCAAATAGATTTTGCATGAATTCCTTATCATCAACATTGGGTGCATAAACATTTATCAAAATCATTTTGCTGTTATATAAGTTGCCCATGACCATCACATATCTCCCTTCAGGGTCTGACACTACCTCTGATGCTACAAATGGAACTGTTCTATGTATGAGAATTCCCACCCCTCTAGTTTTCTTTATAAAGCTAGAATGGAACATTTGGCCAGTCCAGTCTTTTGTAATCTGAACTGATCCTTGGTTAGTAAGTGGGTCTCCTGTAAAAATACTATTTTAGCGTTTAAGCCTGTTAGGTGAGAGCATACTTTCTTTCTCTTTAATTCGTGATTCAGGCCTTTAACATTCCAGCTCACAAAGTTAACTGTCCATCATGGAGACATTGATTCTGAGTTTTTAATGTCATTTTATAGTTTTAATTGGTAATATGGCAGTTTTAATCTTAGTTTCAAGATTCCCAGGAGTTGTTGCATGTTAGCCTGTTGCTGCATTGATATTTATAATTATAAGGATTATAAGAATAGATTAAATATAACCTGCTCTCCTTCTCTCCCCCCTTTATCCCCCCACCCCCCATTTTGCCTTCCCACATGAGGCTAGACCCCACTTCGCGATGTTCCAGTCCTCTGGACATACGAAGAGACAGAGCACGTCACAAAACAAAACAAACCCCACCCTGCAGCGGCGTTACAGAATTAAAACAGAGATATCTTTTACAGTTAAATCCTTAATACTATCTGCCGAAAATGTTCTCATTAACAATATTTAAGCTTGAAATAATCTTCAGCGCTTTTAAGTTAAGATATTAAGATTTAAAAAAAAAAAAAAAAAAAAACAACAACCCGGGAATGTTTTTAAAAACTAGTCCAGGATAAACCCTGGTAATTCATACTGTAATAGTATAATGGTACATTATATAAATAGTAGAACAAGCATTAAACCAAGGGTATGAAGTTAAACAGTCTACTTTAAGGTATAGTAAAATAAAATAAATAAATAAATAAATAAATAAATAAATAAAAAGGAATAAAAAAATAAATAAATAAAACGAATCCTACTTTAATCACTTCCACATTTTCACACTCACGTCTATAACTCTATAACTCTGATTAAAACATAAACATATAACATATAAAGTCCAGATACAAAACAAAAAAGAAAAAGAAAAAAAAAAAAAAAAAGAAAATAAGATGTATAATTATAATACCAGTCTCTTTAAACATGGATCCAGCGATCAGATCATAGGTCTTTCCCGTGCCTTGATAGAATAACGGCTCTTTAATTTTAATTAACTTTCAAAAAGTGTCGGAACAGCTTCTTTAATTCTTTTTCAGCTTCTTCTTTGCTGAAGAAAATATAATGTCGATCTTGAACTTTCACTTTCAGTTTGGCAGGATACAAGAGGCTGTATTTGATATCGGCTTCCCGTAGCATCCTTTTAATGTCGTTGTAGGATCTGCGTTTTGTGCAGCTGTTGATGGTGAGAAGTCGGGGAAAAATACGAATAAGATTATTTTCGAATATAATCTCTTGCTTGTGTCTGAGAAGTGCCATCACATCAAGCTTACATCTTAGTCGTTCGAAAGCGGGACAATAAAGACTAGATTTAAAGGCGCTTGGTATCTTTGTGCGATAAGCCGTGGCTATCTCATTGTCGAGTTTAAAGTCATCTCCAATATTTTAGACAGTAATTCTACTGCAAATTTCACTGGGCTTGAGCTTTCTCGTTTCTCAGGTATACCCTCAATTCTTATATTATTTCTTCTGCACCCATCCTCCAGGGCTGCAAGTCTGTCTCCAAGTTTTTGTATTCCGAGTTCGCAGCTCGGGCTTTTTCATCGACGTTAGATGCCCATTTGTTCGCTGTTTCCACTCGAGCCGTGAGTCCCTGCTTAATGTCTTCAGCTGATCTGAAACGTCATTAATATGATCATCAAGCCTTTTCAGTTTGGAGTTAGTTTCTTCAATGTGTTCACTAATTTCTCCACATGCCTTTAAAGTTCACGTCGAAACGTTCAAATAGACGCGTTTCCTTATCTTTGTTATCCTTCTTGAGCTCAATGGCCACCTTCTTAAGATCATTTGTGTTATCTTCTTAAGCTCATTCATGGCCGTAACCATGGCAGTGGCCAGTGTAGCGATCACTCTCTTTCTGGTGTTGCTATCTGTGTAGCGATCATCTCTTTCAGTTCGGACAGTTCGCTTCTGCTTTCGTGCTCCGCAAGTGAAAATGCAGCTCCTGTTACAGGCTCGCGATGAGTAGATGAGAGCACGTCCTGCAGAGCCTTTCGAGTCTCGAATGATCCTCAGAAATCGGCGATCCCTCGCGACCTATATCACTTGCGCCTTCGCTCCCATTTTCACTCTCGACTGGAGACGATACAATGGAGCGGGGCCCCAGGAATTCTGCGCACTCTTCTGCCTGTTCCAAGTCAGTCTCCGTGATGCCATACCTTACACCTGCACTCAGGCCGGAAGTCTGTCCGGACTTTGATGCAGCTTTAAGTTTCTTTTCCGGTTCTTTCTGACTTTTCTTCTTGTTACTCATACTTGTATATTGTAGTGGAAGTTCCTTTGTCGGGTTAAATACAGGATACCTCTAAATAATATGAAATACGTGGGAAAATAAAGCCGCTGCTAGCGGAGCTCTGCTTCAGACGTCCATCTCCTATAAACGGACGAAACCAAAAAAAGATTTACTGTTTAGTAGACGCGGTATTTACTGAATAGTATTTTTTCCTTTAGTGTTTCTTAGTGTTTAGTAGACGCGGTGTGCCGATGTTTCCGGCGATGTTGCGGTTTAGTGTTACTTTCTACTTCGTTTTTGTACTTTAGTGTTTAATAATAAATAATAATAATTCATTACATTTATATAGCGCTTTTCTCAGTACTCAAAGCGCTAAAATAGTGAGTGATACTTAGTTGATAGCAGTGTAGAAGCAGCACAGCACAACGGAGCCGGTAAGACAGGCGGGTGTGGTAGCGTAGGTGAGCGGCGATAGCAAGCAGCAGGGGGAGGAAGCAGGATTTGGATGTTCCAATACACAGATATAAACAGTAACGCTTGGTAATTTCAGGCGTGATCGCCCCGGAGCCATAAGCCATAAACCAGGTTAGCATGAACATCAAATCAGTTACGGGTCGTAGGGTACTGTAAGATGAAAGGGGAGCAGATCAGCATAGCGAATATAATCACGGAGACAGATCATCCCGAGGTGCTAGATCACCAGGTACAAAGAAATGTTCGTAGGTCTCGTCCCGTGATCCACAGACTCAGCTGTTCCCAGTAAAGTGGAGTCCATAAAATCTGTAAATATTAAGCCAAATCCAAGCAATTCGAGTCGGCTGTATCCACGAACTATACGTACAATAAACGAAATAAAACAAGCAAAGGCGAATTTTGCGAAAAGTGTTGTTAACAGGGAGGAGCGGCAACAACAAGCGTGCACCAGCGTCCCCTCACCTGCTATAATAAAGCAGTTATAATAAAGAAGTTTAGTAGACTTTTACTTTATCTCATTTAGTGTTCTTCCCGGCGGTGTTGCCGTTTTTTAGTGTTAGTGTCTACTTAGTGTTTGTGTTTAGTGTTATGGAAGGAGTGATCTTACCACTGTCAGATTTTGCAATGAATGAGTTGGTAAATAATGATTACTTATCAACAGATCACATGAGCAAATTCAACGAAATTTTAGCTGCGCATACAATTTTCCAGTCTCAAATGGTTTTGCTAATGTGGACTCCTGACATACCTATAATGCCCATTCCACAAAATGCAAAACATATTCAAATATTACCTTCTGCAGCGACTGAACGAGTGACTCACTGGGTGTGTACCTATTATGATGGTGCTGTAATTCATGTCTATGACAGTTTAAACGCTGATAAAAAATTCAACCTCACCGAAGAGCAGCTTCGTTTCCTTACAAACCTCCCATAGTTTATGAAGACGCACAGCAGCAATTAAATCATACAGATTCTGGTGTATTCTCAATTTCATTTGCTGTGTGTATTTCTTTAGGTATTGACCCAAGTGATCAAGTTTTTACTATTTCTTCAATGCGAAATCACTTACAAATAATTTTTGTTACTCGACAATTGCTTCCATTCCCTGTCGAAAGTAGCCGACGGGCGACACCAGTTACAAGTATTCAGTGCGTTCAAAGACCTGTAAGAAGTACGGCGACTAACACAGTCACTCATAAAAGGGGAGATGACTCGGATGGGAAATGGGGATTGAAACTACCTGGGAGGACATGCAATCAACGAGGCGATTAAACGGATCTCAAGAGACGTCTTCTAGGTTGGAAAAAAGCGCTTGGCTGCCAAAACCATATATATATATACATAAATATATATATACACATCTATATAAATAAAAATGTAAATATTCGTTTGTTCAAAACCTTAAATCTCCGAAAGTTCTTCACCGATTGCTTTGAAATTTTGACACAATGTTGCATTCGAATACGCGCGTGTTTTTATATACATATTATACAGATGTCACACCTGTGACAGTTAAAAACATGCTTTTTTTGAAAACACAGCGCCATCTGTTGCACGTAAAGGCAACACACGCCATACTAAATATTTTATGATTCTATTTCAATGTTTCGATCAAATACATTTGTAAGTACGTGAATAAAGGCAGCGACATGGCAGTTTTTGGCGTGTAACCAGAAAGAAGTGATAGGAATGCGGTCATACATATCGATGAAATCGCACAGTATTAGGCTGGAAGATACATAAGCAGCAATGAAGCTGTATGGCGAATTCTTTCATTTCCCATACATGAACGAAGTCCAGATGTTGTTCACTTAGCAGTACATATAGAAAATGGACAACGCGTTTATTTCACAGCTGCAAATGTGCAACAAATAGCCCTGAATCCACCGGCTACAACGTTAACTGCTTTCTTTACGTTATGTCAAAATGACGCGTTTGTGAAAACACTGCTGTATTCGGAAGTGCCTACGTATTACACATGGAATACGAGTAGAAAATCATTTGAACAACGCAAACGAGGAGAGCGAGTCAACGGACAACCTGACATATTCAAAGAAACTACGATAGGCAGACTGTACACTGTGCATCCCAATCAAGATGAATGCTTCTTTGTTCACATGCTGTTGGTAAATGTGCCCGGTCCAACGTCTTTCCAGCAATTGAGAATTGTCAACGGCGTTACACATGACACTTTCCGAAGTACATGTCAAGCTCTGAATTTATTGGTGAACGACCGACACTGGGATGTATACATTAATGACGCGTGCAACACGTCACATCCAAATCAAATTCGTGTATTGTTTGCAATCATATTGACCGCCTGCTCTCCTTCATCTCCAACAGAGTTATGGGAAAAATATAAATCTCACAGCTGAAGATATTTTCCATCGAATATGTAAGTAAAATTCAAATATAAACATGGATTTCACAGCAGACATCTACAACTAAGCATTGATAATGATTGAAGATTTCTGCTTAGAAATCGCAAACAAAGTTCTTAATCAATTGGGAATGCCATCACCGAATCGATCTGCTGCTGCTTCGTTCGATGTAGAATTGCGTCGTGAACAAAATTACAACACGGGTGATCTTATGTCATATGTGCAATCAAATATTCCTAAGCTAATGCTTCAGCAAGAAGGCATTTACGATCAAATAATGCAAACTGTCAATAACGGGGTTGGAGAAATCTGGAAACTATGAACAGAAAGGTGCCGGTTGATCTGACCTCAGGATGAATTTCATTGCCTCATAACTTCTGCAATTTAGTGACGTCAAAAGAAGAATTGGTTGAAAAAGTATTTCCCAATATTCAAACCAATTATAAGAATTACGATTGGCTGAGTGAACAAGCTATTCTTGCGGCCAAAAACAAAGACGTCTACGAACTTAACAATATTATTCAGTCTAACATTCTGCACAGACAATGGAACAACAAAAAATATTGTATACCCACAAGCATTGTGAAATTAAACATTTAGAAACGTGCGCTTTCTCTTTTCTTTCTTTTCCATTTAACCAGACTGAGCCACAGCAACGCATGGCTGGGTACAGCTATATATATATATATATATATATATATAT
Organism: Erpetoichthys calabaricus; assembly: GCF_900747795.2. Classification (NCBI taxonomy): domain Eukaryota; kingdom Metazoa; phylum Chordata; class Cladistia; order Polypteriformes; family Polypteridae; genus Erpetoichthys; species Erpetoichthys calabaricus. The sequence goes on from NC_041398.2 coordinate 4,245,348, forward strand.
ATATATATATATATATATATATATATATATATATATATATATATATATATATATATACATACACATACACACACACATATATACAGTATACATACACATATACATCTATACTAATAAAAAGCAAAACCCTCACTGACTCACTCATCACTAACTCTCCAACTTCCCGTGTAGGTAGAAGGCTGATATTTGGCAGGCTCATTCCTTACAGCTTACTTACAAAAGTTAAGCAGGTTTCATTTCGAAATTCTACACGTAATGGTCATAACGGTCGACAACATCCGCCATGGTAAACTTTCTTATTTACGGCCCCATCTTCACGAAATTTGGTAGGCGGGTTCCCAACGCTGACTGAATCCGACTTACGTACATATATACGTCCATAGCCTGCAGCTCGGTCCACACACTGAATCCTCCAGGCACTCCTGAGCATAATCTAATTTTGAAGGTTGGGGCACCAATAATGTTACTGAGAAACTTACAGACACTGAAACTTTGTAATGGCACGAGACTTCAGATAGATAGATAGATAGATAGATAGATACTTTATTAATCCCAATGGGAAATTCACAGGTCACATTCCTGCAAAAGAACCTAATCGAGGCAACTATTTTTTCTGGCAGTGGCTCAGGGGAGAGAGTTTTTATTCCTCACATCCCCGTTATACCCTCTGATCTCCCATTTCAATTCAAACGCCTCCAATTTCCAGTAAGGCTCTGCTTCGCAATGACAATTAATAAGTCTCAGGGACAGACCCTACAAAAGGTTGGCATTGATTTGAGGCAAGATTGCTTTTTACATGGCCAACTATACGTTGCATGCTCAAGAGTAAGCTCAGCGCACAGCTTGGTCATATTACAACCGGAGGGGCGAACTGACAACGTGGTATACAAAGAGATCCTTAACAAATAATTATTGGTACATTTTCCCTCTGTTTATTATTTAAAATTTTAAAGCAGTACTTCGCCGCTGCGAAGCGCGGGTATTTTGTTAGTTCTCGATAGAAACTTTTGTTTTTCTTCAGTGTCCGTATTTTTTTTCTTCTCTGTGGCCTAAATACATTTTGGTAAGTCCAACATAAAACTAGTAAAATAAAGACGCTATATAAAATAAAGATTGAGTGGTAAGTATGTAAACAAGCAAAACATGATCAGAACGATAAATAAGCATGAGCCAAAAGAAAGAAAGAAAGAAAGAAAGAAAGAAAGAAAGAAAGAAAGAAAGAAAGAAAGAAAGAAAGAAAGAAAGAAAGTGTGATCCACTCTCCAAGTTTTGACCAGGGTCATCTTTTTTTATCCCCTCAATCAAAGTGAGGGTCTTAAGGATCCTAATCTGGCAGCCCAGAGAGCAAGTCAGGAACCCACCCTGCAGTCCTTTGCAGGACCCTCAGTCCCCCAACACACACACAAGGATGACATCTGAGCCAATTAATAAAATCTTTGGGACCTGCGGACATGTGGAGAAAATGCACATCCATACAGGACCTGGACCAGCATTTGAACTGAGGACTTTGGGGATGAGAGGCTGCAGCTCCGTGTGAGGAAACTGAAACCTTCATTTCGGAGACGTGTGATGTGTTATGTGATAAGACTCGAGTTATGGACTCTTCTGATTTTGTGGAGTTTTCTTGAATTGATGAAAAATAGAAAAAAAACAAATAACAGAGAGAGTCAGCTGAAGAGAAAGCAGCACTTGAGGGGGACGAATGGCACAAATCTGTAAGAAGACCAAAAGAAAATGAGAGACGCTACGTGGAGATCTACAGGAGAGCAATGAAATGAAAAGTGTGGCTCTGTAACTCTGAGTCACATCATAAGAGGTTACTAGCTTTATTCATGTTAAACAAATCATTTTGAATATCCAGTTTGACTGTAAACTTACTGACAGGTCAGTGTCAGATGTAAAGACATTCTGTATGTAGAGAGTGAGGAGAAGTGGAATTGAAATACAAGAACTGAGTTCATGCACTTTAACAAAAGGACAAGTGTCTGTATGTCTGTGTGTCTGTCCAGCTGCTATGTCTCTGTCATTCCAACAGATGGCACAAATGGAACATCACAAATATTTGTAGTAGTAAAATGATGCACCATCTGTTGGAATGAAAAATGCAATGCATTTTATTACTACAAATATTTTTAGATCGATGTGAAAGGCACTATATAATAGATAGATAGATAGATAAATGGAAGTACTTGTATCACAAATGTCAGATAAAGATGTAACGGCTGACCCCTTTTACCCAGCCGGCAGCTACACCTCCAAGACCAGTGGCCTGGATAATTTACTGAGAAAGAATCTACTATCAAGCCGTACTTCTTACCATTTGAACTTTTCCCCACAATCGACGGTGAAAAATATAAGCACACAAACAGGATGTAAAATTAAACAGATTATATGTATTAAATGAAATGAAATATATAAAAATAGAAACATATAAATACTACAAATATCCCTCCACCCCAGCAATAACAAAACACCACCAAACATATATAAATATATACAACAAAAACCCTCCCTTGTCCCTGTAACAAATAAACACACAACACGAAAACGACAATGACTGATAAACTGAAAATGAATGAGAACGTGAGTCCGGTAATAAAGAAAATGTCCTGAAAGCGGATGACTGAATTAGTGATAGAGTTGTTTGAATCTCCCCGGAAAAAATGGAACAGCCTCACCGTGAATCCTCGTGTGAATGGTGGATGATTAAGTCCTACCCCGGGGTCTTTCGTGGTGAGGTCCGTGAAATAAATCCGGCAGATGGAAAAACAAACTGGATTGGCAAGCGCGATGTGGACAATAACTGGTACCGTTGGTTCGTGGTCGTGAATGAAAAATCTCCTCTCTCCTCTCTTTTTCCTTCTCCTCCTGATGGCTTATATAGTCCTGTGACGGCTGGGATTGAATGATTGTAAACAGGTGTTTTCCAGGTTGGCGGCTGTGGTCTCCTTCCATCATCCGTCCCCCTTTTTTCGGGGACGGCATTAACTGATGCACATAAACAGTAAACGGGACAATGAAACGAGACGCACACAGAACTGACATTTAAACACTATGTGGCCCCGCTACATTCCTCCCCCCCAACCTTGGACAAGGGAGGGCCGAAGTACGGCTTGAGATTGGCCACATGGATTGTGTCTATCTTGGAGTCAGTGCCGATACCCCTTTGAAACTGGAAATTAACGGGACCTGTTTGAGAAATGATTTTGGCCGGACCTAACCATTTAGGCGCTAGCTTGGCGGAGAACCTTTTGCTGGCATCCGAGAGATGGTGAGCTCTAATCCAGACCAAATCACCCGGCTGAAAGTGCGCTTCCTTACGCCGGGCATTATATAACTTGGCATGTCTGGATGTCGAACTCACCAACCTCTGTTGGATTCTCCGCCGTAATTCCTCAATTTTAAATAGGTTATTGTAAGTGGTGGTTTCTGGATTAGGGGCTCTGGGAAGGAGTCGGTCAAGCGGGCCCTTTAGCTGTCTGCCCAGCGCAACCAAAGCAGGCGTCTCACCTGTGGCTTCGTGCACAGCGGTGTTCAGGGCAAACCGGAGCTCGGGGAGCCATTTATCCCAGTCCTGATGGCGTTCACCCACATAGGAGGCGATCATGTTCTTCAGGGTCCGGTTCACTCGCTCTGTCATGTTAGCCTGGGGATGGTAAGCTGTTGTCAGGTTTTTCTTCACTCCCCAGGCTGTATAAAGTTCATCTAATAGAGAGCTCGTGAACTGCGGACCCCGGTCTGAGATGATGTTCTTCGGCACCCCCCAGCGGGTGAAGATTTCGTTCTTCAGGGTGGAGCAGATCTTGTTAGTTTTTGCGTCCGTTAATGCAAACAGCTCCACCCACTTTGAAAAATAATCAATCACCACCATCAGGACGGTCTTCCTCGAGCTGGTAACAGGAAATGGCCCCATCAGGTCGACTCCCAAAGTCTCCCCCGGTCCATCCGCGATTGTCGATTGCAGCAATCCTGCCGGTTTACCAGGTGGGTTTTTGAGCTGCTGGCAGGTGATGCACTTCTTCACGTGGTGGCAAACGTCTTTCCGGACAGACGGCCACCACGCAACCCCCAGGATCTTTAATAAAGTCTTTGTCCTTCCAAGGTGACCACCTAAAGGACTGTCGTGATAGTTATTTAAAAAGTCGGGGATGAGCCCTTCCGGGACGACTAGTTGGTGTTGCAGACCCCCAAGGGAGGATGGAGTGGTCCTGTACAGAACCCCCTGGAGGTCCACGAAGTGTACCCGGTCGGTACGCTGCTGTTCCAGTCCCTCCCTGATGCTCTGGCAGAATGGACTGGTGGCTTGTGCTTGAGCCAGGTCTTCCAGGCTTCTTGGCAGAGGGAGGATCATTTTCTTTGCCTCTGCCAAACACACCATCCCCGGTGGCTCCGACACCCTGGACAGAGCATCAGGCACAATATTGCCACAGCCCTTCCGATAGGTCACCTTGAAAGTGAAGTTCTGGAGGCGTAACACCCACCTGGTTAGATGGGAGGAGGTCTTCGGGTGATTAAATACCCAGGTCAGAGCGTGATGGTCGGTGTACACTTCAAATTCAACCCCCTCCAGATAGTGTCTCCATATTTCCACGGCCCACACGACAGCCAAACACTCTTTTTCAGCTGTCGAATAATTGAGCTCGGCGCCGTGCAAGGCTCGAGAGGCGTAAGCGATGACATGTTCAGCCTGGTGGATTTTCTGAGTGAGCACGGCGCCAAGCCCCAGGTTGCTGGCATCTGTTTGTACCTGGAAAGTGAGCTGTGGATCTGGCTGGGCCAGAACGGGCGGCTCTTGAAGGTGGCTCTTTAGTTGCTCGACCGCGTCCTGGCACTCTGCTGTCCACTCCCACGGGACATCTTTTTTTCTTAGTTTGTTCAAGGGAGCCGCTATATCAGCCATCCGGGGAATGAACTTGTGATACCACCCCACTAACCCAAGGAAACGTTGCAAAGATTTCAAATCCGTGGGCGTGGGGTAGTCTCGGATGGCTAAGGTCTTCTCGGGGTCTACAGCGACCCCCTCAGATGAAAGAATGTGCCCGAGGAAGCATATGTGGGGTTGAATGAAGGTACACTTCTTCGTGTTCAGCGTAAGGTGCGCTTGATGTAATCGTTGGAAGATGGTGTCGAGTTCCTGGAGAAATGTTGTTTAATAGAAGGGGAGTAAATAATGACGTCATCGATGTAAACAAAGCAGATCTTGCCTATCAACCCCCTCAGGACTTGCTCCATGAGCCGCTGGAAGGTGGCCCCAGCATTTTTAAGCCCAAAAGGCATGACTGTGAACTGGAACAAGCCTTCAGGGGTGATGACTGCCGTCTTCTTCCTACTCCCCTCGTCCATCGGCACCTGCCAATAGCCACTGCGGAGGTCTAGTGTGCTGAAAACTGCAGCTCCATGCAGCGACTCCAGAATCTCATGAACCAGGGGCATGGGATATGCGTCCAGGCTCGTCTTCCCGTTAACCCCCCTGTAGTCCACGCAGAAACGATAGGTGTCATCCGTCTTCTTTACGAGGACCACAGGGGACGCCCAGGAGGAGGAAGATGGTTCGATTATTCCCTCGGCGAGCATTTGATCAAGATGTTCTTTAATTATGGCCCTTTTTAGTGGAGAAACGCGGTAGGCTCGGTGCCTTATTGGAACTTCATCCGAGGTGTGGATCACGTGGGTAACTCCACGGGCGACTCCTAATTTCTCAGTCCACACCTCAGCCCACTTCTTCAGCACCGGCCTTACCTCTTCGGGCTGTTCCTCCACAGGGGCTGCCGCCGAGGTGCTTACGTCACTCCTCACTGCCGCGTAGAAGCCAATGAATTCCGAGCCCAGATCTTCTTTGGATTTATGAATGAAGTCGCATACCCCTTCCCCTGGCACCGTATACCCCCTGGGACTGAGATGGATGGTCATCCTCATGGTGGTTAAAGAGTCCAGCCCAAGGAGTAACGGGACGGACAGGTGCCAGTCATCCAGGACATATGTATCCATCTCCCAGGTGGTGGAAAGTACACTGTACCTCAAGGGGACTTTGCCCAGGGCCCTGTGTTCACTCCCATCTGCCAATACAAATCGGACAGACGGGGCAGATGTTAAGTTGTCTGTCGGTCGGCTAATCTTCTTCCACATACTTGAGCGGATTAAGGTGTGATGGCTCCCTGTATCCACCACCGCATCTACCTGCCACCCCCGCAGCTTCACTGGGACGATCAGGAGGGACGTACTCGCTTGCATGATGGCGAGATCGGCTTCCGACCGGCAAGGTTTGGCTCGCTGGGGTTTTAGGGGCTGGGTTTCTCGTGTACTGGCTTGTACCTTGTTCCAGTACGTTTTTGAGTTTCCCCAGTCCCGTTCCACTTGCGAGCCCACCTTCACCAGGTCTTCCACCGACCCCACAACCCCCCTGAGACCCCCAGCTAACCGCGGGTTACAGGCATTAAGAATGCAGCGGACCACCTCTTCTTCAGACATAGCCAGCCGCCACTTCAAACACAAAGCCCGATATTCATAGGCGAAGTCCCGGATGGATTGCGAAGGCAGTTGCACCATGGATCGCAGCTTGTCCTCCAATTCAGATTCATAGTCTTCCGGAAGAAAAGCCACGAGGAAAGATCGACGAAAGGATCCCCAGTCTTTAATATTCTTCTTGGCCGTCAGCCACCAGCTCCGCACTGGCCCCGAGAGGGATGCCCCTATCACCCCCATAAGCTCTTCTGGGGTTAAAGGGTTAACAGCCAGGTACGCCTCTCCTTCTTCCACAAAGTTGAGGACATCATCGAGGTTATAAGGGGCCCCCAACTTGGGAAAGGAAAGGCGCACCCCAGGAACAGAGGGCCGATTGATGTATTCACCCCCCCCACGAGACCCGTACGGCGTTGAATGACGGGGTGACTGACGTAACGTCTGGAGACTCCTTCGGACCTCCCCCTGAAGAGTTTCTTGCCAGCGTTGATCCCGCCTCTGGAGGCACAACACGATTTCCCGCCCCAGGAGTTGAACTTGCTCACTAAGATATTCTTTTAATTCCTCCTGGGAGCTGCTGATGCGAGCCCGCAAGGCATCTTCGTGCCCGAGCGCACTTTCAGCAACCTCGCGGACATTCTCATCCAGCCGGGTTAGTTGTTGCGCCAGATCTTCCCACGGAGGCGAGACATCCTCCAGGCATTCCTCCTCAGGTCCATGGTGATCTTCGAGGTACAGCGACTGCAACGAATCCACCACCTCCTGCACCGCTGAACACGCTCTGACCGTGACGTGCCGTGCCCCGGCTACTCCATCATCACACCGCGGCGAAGCAATGGTGTCGTCCTGCTCAGCACGCACTATAGACATATTAATTGGGGAAATTGTTTAAAGGCAGACAGCGATAGATATTTATTTAGATTCCTCAGAGAGGGCACCACTTTATGTAACGGCCGACCCCTTTTACCCAGCCGGCAGCTACACCTCCAAGACCAGTGGCCTGGATAATTTACTGAGAAAGAATCTACTATCAAGCCGTACTTCTTACCATTTGAACTTTTCCCCACAATCGACGGTGAAAAATATAAGCACACAAACAGGATGTAAAATTAAACAGATTATATGTATTAAATGAAATGAAATATATAAAAATAGAAACATATAAATACTACAAATATCCCTCCACCCCAGCAATAACAAAACACCACCAAACATATATAAATATATACAACAAAAACCCTCCCTTGTCCCTGTAACAAATAAACACACAACACGAAAACGACAATGACTGATAAACTGAAAATGAATGAGAACGTGAGTCCGGTAATAAAGAAAATGTCCTGAAAGCGGATGACTGAATTAGTGATAGAGTTGTTTGAATCTCCCCGGAAAAAATGGAACAGCCTCACCGTGAATCCTCGTGTGAATGGTGGATGATTAAGTCCTACCCCGGGGTCTTTCGTGGTGAGGTCCGTGAAATAAATCCGGCAGATGGAAAAACAAACTGGATTGGCAAGCGCGATGTGGACAATAACTGGTACCGTTGGTTCGTCGTCGTGAATGAAAAATCTCCTCTCTCCTCTCTTTTTCCTTCTCCTCCTGATGGCTTATATAGTCCTGTGACGGCTGGGATTGAATGATTGTAAACAGGTGTTTTCCAGGTTGGCGGCTGTGGTCTCCTTCCATCATCCGTCCCCCTTTTTTCGGGGACGGCATTAACTGATGCACATAAACAGTAAACGGGACAATGAAACGAGACGCACACAGAACTGACATTTAAACACTATGTGGCCCCGCTACAAAGACATCAGCTCAATAAATAAATGTAAATTTACTAATAACTCAGAGCAGAGTCAGGCAGGTGTAGCACAGAGTCGTACACATCAGTCAGGAAAAGCAGGAAAAACCAAAATGGTGGAGGAGTCGCCATTGATGTCAAAGAGAAGTTCAACACCGTCAGGTGAAGAGCAACGTCTCAGTGTGGATGTGTGGATCTGACTTGACCTTGTCAGGGATTGAGGTCTCATATTAGGATGGTGTTAGAGACCATGCTGATTAGAGTTAAATAGTTAAATAATATTAACCCTTTAACCGCCAACTCCCTAAATATTCCCCACGCCAGGCGAAATCTGAACAATTTTCGTTTTTTTACTTTTTTACATTTTTTACATTTATTCAAGCAGTATTGACCACTAAATGTTGTGCAAGTTCTAGAAATGGGCAAACACATAATAAAACACAAAATGTACCTTTTCTCAGGCTTCTGGATTTATTGTCAACTACAAAAACGGAACAGTCAAAAGTAATTCAAAAGTCAAAAGTAGTTCAGTCAATCATAGTTTCATTCCCAGTATTTGAGTTTGCTGTGCCACAGCCAAAGCAGGGAACTGCACAAAGTCCTGGATTGCTGGGACACTTTGAGCAGAAGGTCTTGACGTCTCTACGCTGACCCTTCTTTGAACAGACATGACAGCGTTTTTCTGAAAGTCCAAAGTCCTTACATTCATCTGGCAACACTGCTGAAATACTACTCATAGGATCCTCTTTGCCAGTGTATACACGAAATCTATAAATGTAACCTGAATTCTCAGCTAAGCAAAACATCTTGATACCAAACCGTGCTCTTTTCAATGGTAGATACTGTCGAAACTGTAAGCGGCCCTTCCATGACAATAAACTTTCATCAACTGCAACTGACGGTCCTGGCATGTAGGGCAACTGAAATGCTTCAAATAAATGATCAATCAAAGGACGTAGCTTGAACAAGTGGTCGCGGTTTGGATCTTTCTTATCTGGCTCATTTCTGTTGTCATTCAAATGAAAGAATTTCAGCAGCAAAGAGAATCGGTTACGTGTCATGACAGCTGCAAAAATAGGTGTTGCATACATAGGATCTGTAGACCAGTACATCTCAATATCTGGTTTTCTGATTATTCCCATCAACATCAAAATCCCAATGAATTTTTTCATTTCGTTTTCATCAGTGTCAAACCAAGCACGAACACGGGAATGTGGAGGTAAATTGGGATTTTTCTCAATAAACTGTGCTGCATACAGATTTGTCTGATGAACAAAATGTCTGATCAAATCAGGTGACACAAACAGCTCATAAAACTGCTCAGCAGTGTAATTGTTTACATCAACAATAAAGCCACACGTTCCCTCAAACGAATGCAGAAAAGGTAGTTCACCACGGGCAGCAGCCCAGCTGAGATGCTGGGATACACCCACTCAGCACCGTCATCCGATGCGTCTTCATTCACAGTATCATGCAGCGCACGTTGCTGCTCATCACTGTCGCTAAAATCTTCTTCAGAACTGCTACAATCATGATCAGAACTGTCCAAAATCGCCTGCAAAGCCTCACTTGAAGTCAGTTTACGTTTCGCCATATTCACAGCTGTTACATGCGAATCACGTCACATGACCGGCCAAAACAACCACAGACTTGTCGAAATACAACGTAGTAATAATACCCACGCCAAACCGTCAGTTATACTACTTGCCAGGCATTCATATAACCACAGGCAAATGTGCCGGATAATTCCGGCAGTATGGCGTTAGCAATAAAACAACGGTGCCGGATATATCCGGCAGAGGGCGGTTAAGGGGTTAAAAAAGCAAATTTACAGGGAGAATATTATAGTCCCTGCGGTGGGCTGGCGCCCTGCCCAGGGTTTGTTTCCTGCCTTGCGCCCTGTGTTGGTTGGGATTGGCTCCAGCAGACCCCCGTGACTTTGTGGTTAGCATATAGCGGGTTGGATAATGGATGGATATTATAGTCCTGGTGGGCTTGAAATGCCCAAATATGAACTGAACTAACCTGATGAAGAGTGCAGCAGAAGAACAGGAGTTTGTAGACATAACCAGTGGCTGATTTTTAACACACCAACGAGGAGTGATTGTCACGATGTGAAGGTCTGTAATAATCAGGGTGGAGGTGAGGACTGTTGGAATGCCGCCTCTCAATTTAAGTGTCATATCTCAAAAAACAGTGGACTGAGAAAGTCTTCAGACTCTTGACTCTTTCTTCACCCTTTAGTGCAACGTTTCTCAACCTTTAAGTATTTGCGACCCGAGTTTTCATAACGTTTTTTTGAAACCCTAATAAAATTTATTCCTATATTTTTTGCTTGCGATACACCACTACAAGTTTAAAATTTTCCTACGAATAGCGAAATTATGCCACATACGGCAACATTTGCGGGGGCGCGCCCCACAGTTTGAGAAACACTGCTTTAGTGTGTTGTGGATTTAATTTTTCATGGATGAATTTCCTATTTTTGCCCACTGAATCCACATTCAATAACTCATCTTAACAAAGTGAAGATGTGTTAATAGAAAGGTTAATAAATTTATTCAGAATCACGAACTGAACTCTCTCCCTTCTAGACGTATTCAGACCCCTTCTTGTGTCACTCAAACTGCACTCTGGTCCATCCTGTCTGCTTGAGACGTGTCGAGAACTTGAGTGGAGTCCACCACTGAACTGAGTGGCCATTGTTTAGAAAGTCAGTTATGTTTCTGTGTCTGGAAGGTCCTACAAGTCACACAGAATGTCAGGAGAAAACATAAGCCATGACACCCAAAGAAATCTCTGTAGACCTCCACCAAGATCACATTCTGGTAAGATGGAGATCAGGGCGAGGGGATCAAACCATTTGTAACACTTATGAGTGTCCTCAGGAGCACAGTGGCTTCAGAAATTGAGATACAGAAGACGTTTAGGACCACCAGGACTCTTAGAATTGGCCATCCAGCCAAACTCAATTACTGGACAGGAAGGGTCTTGGGTCAGGGAGGTGACTGAGAACTCAATGGTCACTCCAAGAGAGCTTCAGAAGTCCTCTGCTGAGATAGGAGACTCTGTCAGAAGGATGACCATCTCAGCAGGACTCCATCAGTCAAATGTTCATGGTTGAGTATTTAATGTAAGGCACTCTTGACAGTTTAGAGGACTCTGAGGACATGAAGAGACTCTCTGGTCTGATGACACTCATTGACCAAGAGCAGGCACTGCTCATCACCTGCCTAATGCCATCATTAAGATGAAGAGTGGAGGTGGCAGCATCATGCCAGGGGGACAGGGAGATGGGACAGAATGAAGGGAAGGAGGATTGCAGCCAAACACAGAGAGGTCCTTGAAGAAGACCTGCTGCAGAGTGGGCTGACAGATCAATGACCTGAAGCAAGGAGCCAAGAAAATGATGGAGTGGCTTCAGGACAAGAGTGTCCTTAAGTGGTCCTGGTTTAGACCTCATCAACTGAGCAATTCACTTTCTGAAGAAGATCCAGAAGTTAAAATCTGTGCAGTCAACATGACAAGAATAGAGGAGGTGACTGAGCCCCTCAATAAACTCATCAGTTAGTTTGCAGAATGGCGACGCTTGAAGAAATCAGTGGCTTGGCTCCTCAGGTTTAAAGACTTAAAATGAAAGATAAATATTTCAAGTAGACGTCACCCAATCTAAAGGTAACCCAGAAGAACAAGAAACACTCGCTGTCGAGCACATGAAGAGGAGCAAAATGACAGTAACACCAAACCCAATGTCACCAGAAGACTTGGGTAAAGCTGAAACAGAACTTGTCCGCCTCAGTCCACGGCAAGAACTTCCAGAAGAATTAAAGGCTTTAAAGAAAAGGGCTTGTGTGAAGAAGAACAGTCAGATCTTCAGACTGGAGTGAGTTATACAAGATGGAGTAGTGAGAGCTGGAGGAAGACTTAGCAAAGCTGCAATGCCAGATGAAGCTGAACATCCTGCAATTCTACACAAATACTCACATATTGACCTCCTTTTATTGCAGCAGGAGACCAAAAGGACCACCAAACTTCAAAACGTAAAGTAGAGCCCACCAGACAGGACAGAGCCCAGTGTTGGAGCGGCTCTTTCATCGGCAGCTTCTTCTTAAATATCCCTGGGGGCGGAGCTCCAGCTGCAGGGTCAAATGCCACAAACCTCCAACCCCCCAACGGGGCTCAATACACACAAGAAACACACAAAAGAAAATGAGAGACAATAAAACTAAATAAATACATAACTTAAGAGTTAGAAGCAAAATATTCATCAACACAGCATACATAAAACTACAAATTCAATACCATTTACAAAAAAATTCCTAAAATATAACAAAGTTTAAAGAAAACGCAAACTTATTAAGGCAGAAATGAAACCCAAAATGAAACATCACAGCTGACTTCAGTCCTCAATGCTCTTCAACTTCTTGTCGTGTCCATGAGTGTCAAATTCACCATTTAATGTCCATCTTTATCAGTAACTGAACATCTCAGTAGTGTGTTGGGGGGTCAGGCTGAAGAGGGCATATGAGGGCACACAGGAGCACACACAGGGGCACATAGGGGTACACAGGGCACAGGCCAGAGCGCAGACACTCAGATGTGGAATGGAGAGCACTGCTCAGGTCTAAATGACTGATTTCACTGCTAGACTTACAAATCAAATATTCAATCCAAATCAACATCTTATTTGTCACTCACCCCATTGTCATATTCTGACTTTTCCAGCGCTATTAAGAAATGGATCATCAATACGGAGTGTTATATCTTCAGATCAGACAACACAGGAGATGTGACCAGAGGTGGTGACAAGTCAGAAGGTCACAGATGAGCAGATTTGAGAAATGTCAGTCATCCTTATTGTTTATTCACCAAACACCATTGGGAGTTTATTATACAAAATGTAAAGAATTATTAGATTTGTATTTTGTTAATACATAACAATTTTTAAAATGATTAATTCAAATAAATGTTCTTTTCCCATGAAGAATCTTACATAACTTAACAAAGCTGCACTCTCCTTAAAGGTAATGACAATATTAATAAATCCGCACTAAATATCCATTTGATCAAACCCAAATCTTTCCTCCCTCTCAACCTTGCCATTCATTTAATATTGAGAGTGGCCACTAGGGGGGGCAGTTTGGCTACAGAAGAATCAGCTCAGCTGTCAGCTCTGAAGGTCATGTGACTGTGTGATCGTGTCGCCCTTATTTTGCTCTTAATTCATTTAAATCTTATTTAGTTTTAGATATAATATTTAAAGTTCTTAATTTCAGGTGTTTTATTCGTGTGTTTTTACTTTATTCTTATTTCTTTTACACTGCACTGTATTCTTTTCTCCCTCCTTTACTGCTGACCTTTCCCATGTGTGTAATATGGCGGGTGTCCACTAGAGGTCGCTACTGCACTTCAGTCCCATCTGTCACTCTCTGCTCCTACATATAGTCACTATTCAAGAGCTCTCCATACTGAGTCTGTATAGCGCCTTTCAGTTGTGCTGATCCAGCAGGACCACACGCCTGTCCTACTTAAAAGATGACATTCAGTGACACTTGGGGGGCCTCAGTAGTTGTTGGGGTGTCAGCCTGGAGGACATGTGGCTGTGAATCAACAGTGACCCCTGCTGGTCAGACTGGTATTTGTAGGTCTGAGGTATCTCCGCCCCTCATTATGACACACACACCTGATTGGCTCCTCAGACCCAATAATAATGGAGACCCTGACAGCTGCACTCGCCCCGCATTCTCATCCAGAAATTCAATCACAGAGGTGCTGCCCCCCCAACCCACCCATCCTGTAAATTTTATTTCACTCCAAACTACAAACACAAAGAGGACCTGCACTTGTGGGGTCATCAAGTGACAGGTGGAGGGTACTGGTCAGTGGTCACATGGTGTCAGATGAATGATTGTTACACTGGAGTCAGGACCAACATAAAACCCTGGATAGAGGGGCTCAGTGAAGGAGGTGTTGAACCTGTGCAGGAGGGTCATTGTGTGTGAGACGCTATAAAATGACAGAGAGCCAGCAGGCCAGTCCAGATACACACCTATTCTGGGGCTGTAGGGGGTGCTGATTTCAGTCTCCTGATTATTGTGAAGCACAAAGTACTGGGAAAGAGATCACTGCAAACTCCAGGACTTGTCGTTGTTTCCAAGGCCGCACTCCCAGCCCCCTCCTTTTCTTCTCAGTCCTTTATATGCGACTCCAATATCCATGAAGTCTCCACTGCACTCCACCTCCCAGTAACAGCGAGTCCCAGTCAGAGCCTCTCTGCACAGAACTTGAGACCAGATGTCAAATCTGTCAGGATGATCAGGATATTTGGCTTCTGTCCCCTCCCATGTCACCTTCTTCTTCCCTTCAGACAGATGGAGGCGTCTGTGTGCCGTCTTGATGTCCAATGTGAGGGGACAGAAGTCTGAAAGGAGAGATAAGAAAACGAGTGAGGAGATCTGGGAGTGTGTAACGGGACTGGGGGCGGAGCACAACACAGACAATTAACAAGAACCAATCAGGAGCTGGTCTGACGAGACACTAATAGTAAGGAGCTCATCTGATTGGACAGAATCTGTGGGGATTTAAAATAAAATTCTGGAATCACAATAAATCCGAATCCCTTTTATTCTCCAGTACTTCATGTGCAGGAATCTGACTTGGTAGATTTGGAGCTCCTTATAACGGAACACAACATCACAGACAAATAACAGAAAGAGCTGAAGTTCAAAAGACAAACTTCACACCAAGTTGTAGAATAATCCAATTATAAAGAAGATGTGCTGATAGTGATGCGCCAGTGAGAATGAGAGTGTGTATTGCCGTGTCACACACACATGTCCTCACACTGTACACACACACACACACACACACAGTCTCTGACAGAACACATGAACACACACAGAAGACGTCTAAGTCACTGCTAGGAGAGGCTGTCGCTCTGGCTAAGAAACTCTGGAGGTGTCTGTTAGTTTGAGTTTGAATTGACTGAAGTGTTTGGGAGTTTGTGTGAAGAAGTGATGAGCTGCTGAGATGAGTCTGTGGTGGTCCTTATGACACGTTTAGTGACACGAGATGTCTACAGGTCTGCACAGATGAAAAGCACAGCAGACCTCACCACACGCTCTCATTTATTTATGGAGTGTGCTGTTGGTGAGCCAAACCAGACACCAATGGAGAATGTGATCACACTTTCAATTACATCTTTGTGAAACTGAACAAGGATTGGGTGTGAAATATTTAATTTCTTTATCAGGCGTAAGAAGTCCAATCACCGCTGTGCCTTCTTAGTGATGTGGTGGTGTTCATGTCCCAGCTGAGAGTGTTTGTGATTGTTGTGCTCAGAACTTTGAAGGAGTCCACCATATTGACTGCTGAATCCTTCATTTCTAGTGTCAGAGGTTGTGACTGCTGTTTGTGAAAGTCAATGGCCATTTCCACTGTCTCGGGGGTCTTGAGCAGCAGGGTGTTGAAGCTCACCAAGACACAAGACGAGACCCCTCTTTTGTAGAAGGTGTTTCATTGCTGTTAGTAATTAGACCAATAATGGTGGTGTCATCAGAGAACTTAATGATTTAACTGAAGATCAGTGGACCTGCAGTCATTGGAGTACAAGGAGTAAAGTAGGGGGGCCGTCCACAGCCTTGAGGGGCACTTGTGCCGATACAGAGACAGTCTGAGAGGTGGGAGTCCACACAAACATACTAATGTAGCAGGAGACTCCAGCGCCTTTGACTTGTTGTGATGATCAGCATCTCTAACTGCTCTGTAAAGCAGAAACCCCAGCAGTTCTAATGTGGAGTCAGGAACTGATGCAGTAAGCCAGGTGTCCACACAGCAATACGCTGACCAGAGAGAATAATCCTTACTGGGGCCGAGAAGAAGATGAAGTTCATCTGTTTTGGGCCTCAGTGGTCTGACGTTGATAAAACTAGTAAGGGAAGGGGCACTCAATAAGCGCGTCTCCTGAACCCCATGAGAGACCCTGAGCGCTTACCCCTTCTCGTCAGGTGGGAGTTACCTGGCTGGGAGTCCGAGTCTGCAGTCGGAGGTTCATAAGTGCTAAATCTGTATGAAAGTGTCCTTAATCAGTGGAGGAGAAATGAAGTCCAATCCCAATAGACAAGAGCTGATCTCATGTGAATGTAATCCTCATATTGTTACAAAAGGCAAAGTTAACAGAGAAGAACAACACATCAGCAGCGAGCAAACAACTGTGGCTGCCCTGATCAGCACCTTCATTATGAGCACAAGGTCACCGTCGAGGTCCGAGTTCTAATGGACTGTCCACACGGACCGCTGGCTTTATTAAATGACACTTATATTGTCACAGTCCACCTCTTTAATTTAAAATCAATTCACTGTCACACTTCATCACAAGCTGATAGATTTACAGGCCAAGAAACAAGATGGCCATTTAGTGCTGAGAGATGTGAAGTTCATGAAGAAAATCATCATGGAGTGAGCTGACGCTACTCAGTCATTAAAGGAGACGATTCATTGAGTAGAAATTAACTTAAAAATCAAAAGATGTGGGTTTAAAATATAAAAGATATAAACAAGAGAACCTTAACTGTGAAAACTCAATTCAGGACAGCATGGTGGCCGAGGGTTTGGAGCTGCGGCCTCACAGACTGAGCTTCACGACTTTGAATTTGGCACCCAGAGGTCGTCTTTGTCAGGTCAGCGTGTCACTCCTGGTTTTCTTCACACAATCCACAGAAGTGCATGTTGGGTGAATTGGCGACTGAATTGGCCTTGTGTGTTTGTGAGCACCTGACTTAACACAACGCAGCCTGAACTGGATTAAACCGGTTTGACAATGTTGTGTTAAAAATCATTTCAAAGTAAACTCACCACGGCCATAATGGTCCTCTAACCTGAATGAATCCTATTTATATCATTATATGTCACCTGTCACGTCTGTCTCTCTGCTGTTTGTGTCATCAACATGCCCCCAGTTGTTTTGTCCATCTCCACTAATTTAAACAAGAATCCTAATTTTAGGTCAAATACGTGTAAACTGACCACAGTGACTGTCACCCGCCATTCTTTATTCCACGGAACAGACTCTTTGTTTTTAATTTCAGACATACACAATAAAATAAATGACAATGGCGTGAATACTGTACAATTATTGGGACCCTCACCTAGTGTTCTCTAACCAACTGTTTTCAGGTGAGACCTGCCATCAAGCACTTCCTGTGGCTCTGGATTAGACTTCAGCTCCTCTCACTGCCCATCCGGTCCACTCTTCTTGAGCTTTATGGACTTCTTCTCCCAACTGTAACTTCCAGTTCTTCCCATGGATGTTGACTTGGATTCATTTTAGGGTACATAGTGGACCACTTCAGAACATTCCAATGTGATTTCCACCATATTTGAGTCGTCTTACTTGTATGTTCTGGAGGATCCATGATCTGCACTTCAGACAGAGCTTTGTAATGTTTGCTCCAGAATGTCTTGATGATCTTCTCATTTTATTGTACCCTGCACAGATTCAGCACACCAGCCCCCTAACATTAATGAGCCTGCTCCATGTTTCATGTTTTTCTTTGAACACTCGTTTTGCTTTCGGTGGACACAGAGCTGCTGTGACTAACTGTAAAGCCCTCATTTAGTTTCATCAGTCCAAATAATTTTCTCCAGCACTGTGGCTTGTCAACATGTGTTTTAGAAAACTCCAGTCAGTTATTTATTTTATTTTTTAATCTGTCTTTCAGAAGTGGAGTCTTCTACCATGGAGCCCACTTTCATTCAGTAAGTGATTGATGGAGCAAATTGAAGCTGTTGTACTTTGATTTTGGAGGTCAGCCTGAATATGTCCTGATGTTTGCCTTGGTTCTTTCTTCACCAATGAAGCTGTCCTTCTGTTCAATTGGGGTACATTTTCCATCTACAACAGCAGTCAGTATGATTTGCTACTGTCCAATGGACCTTCAGCTTCTTGATGTTAGTTACTGAGGCCACAGGAACATGAAGCTCTGAGGAGATGGCCTTGTAGCCTTTACATTGACTGTGCTTGGCTGTGACCTTCTTCTTCCTTTCATCCTCTTTTCTTATCCATGTCCAGTGTGATGCACACAACGACCCAGCAAAGCTTAGAGAGGGCTGAGTGACTGAAGACCCCCGTGATTCTCATATCTGACTGATTCTTATTCAGTGATGTCTTTTAACATCTAATGGCTTCAACAAAATTTTCCATGCCATCTTCTTTTGATTTCATTTCTACAATGTGTTAAGTTATGAATAAATAACAAAGTTTCTACTGTATGGAGAAAAGAATGGCGGATGTCAAGTACTTTTGTCAGCCTTAACTTAATTCACATAAATTTGTGATTCTTTTTTAAAGCAACACTTTTGGCTGTGTCTGTATATACAGTCGTGTGAAAAAGTAAGTGCACCCCATGACGTTTATTTTATTTTTTTTAATTACCTTTTTGAAAATCTTTGGACACATCAAGACTCGGGTTCAACAGACGGCTTTGGTGATTCACTGCCTGAGTCTCTCTATCCCATAATACACCAGTCACAAGCCCCTCATCTGTCTCAGCTCAACAGTCACACAACACTCAGACTTTCATATCCTAAGCCTGTCCTGGTCTATTAAAATTTAAATGATTTTTATTGTGATGATCCATTCAGTCAAAGCACAAACTCACATTTTAAAAAGTCGTCTCTGCTCTGAGGTTCAGGAGGCAGGAGGGTGAAAACTGGAGCTTCAGGAGCTGAAAATAAAAAGAAAAGAGAAGAAGAATGGAAACTGTGAAGATGGCAATGCCGAGTAGTTAAAATAAAACATTTATAAAATATACAAGAGCTGGCAAATTAGGCTAAATGTCGATTTTAATATTCATATTAATAATAAATATACAGGGAGTCAGAGAGTATTGAGACCCCCTCACTTTCTGCACACTTTACTGTGTTGTTGATTTCATTTTAAATGGATTAATGTGCCTTTTGTGCTCATCAGTCTACACTCAGTAACCCATAATGACAAAGTGAGCACAGGTCTTCAGAAAGGTCTGCACATTTATTACAAATCAAAACTGAAACTTCTCCTTCCTAGAAGTATTCAGACACTTAATTCAGGTCTTTGTGGATATCTCTTTGGTGGTCTTCATGACTAAGTGTCAGTACAAGCTTTACACTCCTGGATTTGGCCAGTTGATCCCATTCTTCTTGGCAGATCCTCTCAAACTCCATTAGATTTCATTTGAAGCATCTGTGAACTGCCATCTTCAAGTCTCTCCACACACGTTCTGTGGGGTCTCAGTCTGGTCACTCAAAGATCCTCAGATTTGTCACTAAGCCACTCTACAGTTGTCTTGGCTGTAGTCTTCATGTTGTTGATCCATTGCCCAGTCTGAGTTAGCAGGTGTTCTTTAAGGTCCTCTCTGTATTTCACTGCATTTCTCCATCCCTCATTTCTGACCTGTCACTCTGTCCCCATAGTCTGATGCTGTCACCATCATCTTCACTATATAGATGATATTAGGCAGGTGTTGAGCAGTGCCTGGTCCTCTCCAGACATCCTGCTTGGTCTTCTGTCTAAAGAGTTCAATGTTTGTCTCATCAGATCATTGAATCTTTCCCTTGATGTTCTCAGGCGGTCATTTGTCTTTTACTCGAGAGTATCTTCTGCCTGGTCACTCTACTAAATGCTTGATTTGTGGAGATGGCCATCCCTCCTACAGTTTCTCTCATCTCAGAAGAGGACTTCTGAAGTTCTTTTGTAGTGACCATTATGTGTTTGGTCACCTCCCTGGCCAAGGCCCTTCCCAGTTACTCAGACTGTCCATCTCTAGAAATCGTCCCGGTGATTCCAAAATTCTTGAAGCCGCTGTGCTGCTGGGAACACTGAAAGCTTTACAAATGGCTTCATCCCTTTACACTGATCTTTGCCTCACCCTTGAACTTCATGGCTTGTTTTTTGTGCTGACATACAATGTCATAAATATACTGTATTTTATAAATATTGATAAGCAGGTACAGTTGTGGACATCTTCAGTGTTCCATCTAGTTAAAAAATGACTTTTTAAGAAGTATTTGAAAGTCGTATAAAGAGTGTAACATTTCAAGTTAAAATTCCAAAACATCTGATTAAGAACAACTGATTATTAAGAGAGTTTGTTATCACTCAGCTAATCACTGTGAAAGGCACTATATAGTAAAAAAAAAAATTAACTGCAAAGGATGACAGATACATGTTAAAGAGCAGGCCTTCTTCAATGTCCTCCTATTGTCACTCTAGTCCTCCTAATGGACTTCAATAACAAACACAATGTCACCAGATGCTGTACCTGATCGAGTCCTTGTCATGATGTTCCCTTGGCTGATCTTCTCCAGACTCTTTGTCAGACCTGACAGCTCCTTTCTCAGGTCCTCAGATGAGAAATGAGTGGTTACAGTGAAGCTCAGCAAGTCTCCATCAGCAGGAAGGACACCGCAAGATGAGAAAGTCTGCATCAGGAGAGAAGAGGGGACGAGATTTCAGAAAAGAGACATTAGAAAGTAAGTAATGCTGATAAGATGAGGGTCTTCTAAATTAAGGATCAGTGTGGTGGTCAGTCAGCATGGGTTTAGATGGTCAGAACACCTGTCATTGACTTGTTGGTTATTTATGAGAGAATATTTGGTGGAGTGTAGTGGAGCATCAGAGATTATGGACCTTAACTATCAATGAGCTTTTCATGCAGACCTCTATGAGAGGCGAGTCAAGATAAAATGATTGAGGGAGCATGTGGGCCCAGAATTGACTTGGCACACAAAACAAGGCATTGGGCTTTTATATGATTCTGAGAAACTTATTCAAATTAAATGTAAAGATGCAGAAAGCTCTTCAATGTGATTATACAATTGAAGGTCTGCAGCTCAGAAGTGTGAGTTGTGAGGAAATCTTGGGAGCCTTTGTATCTTCATCACTATCATCAACCAAACAAAGCAGAGAAAGCAAAGTGGATGCTAAGTTATATAGCAACCACCATGTCTGGATTATAAATCTAGAAGAGAATCTCTGTAATGTCTGTAAAACACAGTTGACATCAGGACTATTGTGTGTATTGTGAGACAAAAGCACACAAGAAAAATTGGAGATAAGAGATGAGACTGGACTGTGGGGTCTGAGCTGTGAGGAAATGCTGAAGGATTTGAATCTCATCAGTTTAAGGATGGAGACATCAGAAGGTGGCCTTGGAAAAGAGTTGGCACCGTCTTTTATTAGATGTCACCGTTTAAATATTAAATTCACTTTTTCACACATATAGCTGTAGATTCATCTGTCTGTCATATACAAGACTTTACCACCTTTGAGATATTTGTAAACAGAATATTTGAAATGTTAAGGAAATATGAAAAGATGATCTGTGTTGGGCTTAAATGGCCTGTTCATGTTATGTTGTACAAACTCCTCAGATCTTTTAAATTTCTCTCTAAATGTTCTCAGGTGCCACACACCCCAGTCTGATCAGACTCCCTGTGAAGTGTCACTCTCACCTGTAGGAGGTGGAGATGGTCCTTAGTCTCTGAAAGGTCCTTCAACTCAGCTTCTCTCCTCTTCAGCTCCTCAATCTCCTTCTCCAATTGCTCCATGACTCCTTCAGCCTTCTTCATTTCTCTCTTTTCTTGTTCTTTGATCCTCTCAGTCAGTTTCCTGTGAGCTTCCTCAATGCACCGTATCAGAGCAGTGAAGCTCTTCTCATTTTGTTCCATGTCTCTTTCCACAGATATCTGAATAAATAGGACAAAGATTTAGAATAAGAATAACCAATCACAAGACACATTTGTTGATATGCTGTGAAGGACAGTTTGAATTGGCTGGAGTGATTGGTGGTTCTTAATTTACAGAAGGAATGTCAGTTGGAGACTGCCACTCAGACAATATGTTCCCCCCACTACGCCGGACTGCAGGAGTCTGCAGAGGAAGAAGAAGAAGATGTATTTGTACAGAGAAGTAAACTTGTGTGTTGGACGGTGACTGTGTGAAAATAAAAGTATTTCTGGACCAGAGACTTGTGTGTAATAATTGTGGTCTAGTTTGGGGTGTCAGACATCACCATGTCAGACCTGTGAGATGGAGATAAAAAACAAGAGGGTCTAAGTGTATAATAAGCATAAGTTTAATATGTGACTGTGCTCTCTGCAAATCTGTCTTATAAATCTGCCTTTTCTACTCACATGCACAGCTGACACAGAGCCAGATTAAGCACAGGGGTTCACCACATAGAACTGCTAGGCAAGCAAAGTGACATAAGACAGATTGGAACAACTGGAAAGCGTGCAGATGCTGTGTACTACAGTATTTCTATCTGTTTAAGCCAGCATGGAACTTTATCCTTGTGTGAGCTCTGTTGACTTGTTTGGAAGTTTATGTTCACCTAAGGGAGGCCCTGCATGTGAAGAAAGAGTATAAAGCCTTGGAACATTACACACCTTTGAAGCCGATGGACGGATAGGAGATATCGTCATCCGATCCTGAAAATCCTTCAACTGCATTAACGATGTTGACGGACTCTACACCGGGGGCCTCGACTCCAAGACTTCCCTCGTCTGTTATGCAGCGTAAGCTGACATTAAACAAAGCTAAGTTATTTCTCGTATATGATTTCTTACCGCTGTATCACTTAGAGAGGGGTTTCACATTTTTATCTTATATCTATATAGTTTTGGGATATGTAACATGCCACAATTACAAAAGAACTCATTCCAGGGGAGCTAACGCCTCCTGCTGGACACAAGGTGTTGGTCAAGGGGCTTCAGATTTCATTTAATTTCATGAACTTGATAATTTACTCTCTACCATCTCTTTTTCATTGTAAAGCTCAGAGTTGTGAGTCTTTATTTACGTGTTTGATCTATTTCTACTTCATTTATTAACTTTGCATTATTACTAATGAATTTGCTATTACAACTATGGTTCATACTTATATGATTACACCTGCTGTGGGTTTACTATGTGGGAAGTAAATTTGAGGTAAAAGGTGCCTTCTCTCCAGCATCATTAACCCCAAAGATGGAGGTGTTCTGCTGTTTTCAGCTCTTTGCACAGTTGTACAGTGACTCAGATAACTCTGTGATAGAAGGTGAGGATGAGATGCCATAAAAGGTCACCTCCGAACCATCTCATAGAATGAGGGAAGAAATGACAATATGGGATTTCTTTATTAGGGCATTTAGGTGAAGCTTTACTCCAGGTACAGGGAGTCTCATATGGTGTTTTGCCTTTTGGTTCGTATGTGGAAAACCTCCCTGTTTGGGTGGATAGGCTCCTGGCCAGAGCAGGGAAGGAAGGATCCAGTTGTCATTGTGAAATGTGTCCAGTTCTAAGTGAACAATTATAAGAGGCTGGATCACACCACCAGTTCTGCAGGACAATTTAAAGACTTAGGTACAAAGCTGAGGAGCAGTAGTGACATAGTGATTAGAAGTTCAGCCAGTGCCACACACGAGTCTACATAAGACTGAGGACATTAGATAGATAGATAGATAGATAGATAGATAGATAGATAGATAGATAGATAGATAGATAGATAGATAGATAGATAGATAGATAGATAGATAGAAAATGTCCCTCATAGAATCTTTATATAATTAAAATTTTATTGTTCATAAAGTAGTATTCCAAATACACAGACACTCTGTTGAGCCAAACAAGGCAATCCAAAGCAAACAAAATTTCAAAACAGAATCCAAAGAGAGCGGTTGAACAACAAAGCACAGGCTGACAAATCAAGAAAATCACAAAAGCATAAGGCACAGCCAAAAGCACACAAGAACTCGACAAACTCACAGAGCGCATTCACAATGAAACTGTGGGAGACCCTCGGGATTCATAGAGTGGAAGGGAAGCTCCTGGCGGTGATTGGCAGATGGCCCTCCTCTTGGTGAGCCACACACAAATCAGATGGAATATAACACAAGCAGCTTATAGACAAAATCAAGAACAAAGAATAAAGCACATACTCAACAAAATCAACATTAACATTAATAAATAAACAAAAAAGACATGAAACAAGACTTTGAACTCCATGCAGGAGAAGGAACCCTGGCTGAAAAATGTTGTGGTCATCATGGGTGTAGAGAGGGGTTGGTCTGTGAGGTTGGCTCTCCTTCACTTCTGTTTGTTAAAATGTCACCTCTGTGTCTGAATTGTGTTGAGTGACACATTCTTTTTTTTTTTTTTTTTTTTTATATTTTTTATTTTATTAATTTTCATTGTAATCATTCCATATAAATAGATCAATTTATAACCCAACAAAATTGAAGACAAATCAAACCCCACTCCTGAGAAGGAGAGCTTAGCCGAAGGAGAATTGCTTAGGGCTTTTTAATAAGACAACAATAAACAAAAGAAAGGGAGAAATAAATATATATGTAAATAAGAGATGGAGAAGGGGATTAAATGTGGTAATAGTTATTTCTCTTATTCTAAAATAATATTGATTAAATCCTGCCAGGTTCTGAAAAAATTTTGTACAGATCCTCTAACTGAGAATTTGATTTTTTCCAATTTCAAATAATATAAAACATCGGTTTCCCACTGACTTATCAGAGGAGAATTAGGATTCTTCCAATTTAACAGAATAAGTCTGCGTGCCAAAAGTGTAGTGACAGCAATCACCGTTTGCTTGTCCTTCTCCACTTCAAGTCCGTCTGGAAGAACACCGAACACAGTTGTTAGTGGGTTAGGAGAGATAGTGATACCAAGGCTGTCTGAGAGGCACTTAAAAATTTTGGTCCAAAATGATGTTAGTTTGGTGCAGGCCCAGAACATGTGACCCAGTGAGGCAGGAGCTTGGTTGCAGTGTTCGCAGGTTGGATGTTGCCCTGGAAACATTTTATACAGTTTTAAGCGAGACAGATGAGCTTGATATATAATTTTTAGTTGAATAATTCTATGCTTTGCGCATATGGAACTCAAATGAATTCTCTGCTTTGCTACCTTCCACTCCTTTTCTGATATATTGATTAAGAGATCTTCTTCCCAATGTCCTCTTGGATCTTTGAAAGGTAGGGACTCTAATAAGATTTTATATAATGCAGAAATGGTGTTTAATTCCTCGAAACTGAGCCCGCCTACTTTCTTTGAACTAAAGACACACCCCAGTGGTCTGGAATGGCTGCATTTAGTACTTTAGTGCATTAGATGGCGCTGGTCTGTTTAATGTGAGTCTGTTCTAAATAAATTAGGTTGGATGAGGATTGGTCTGTCTGGGCACAGAAAAGTGTGTAAATAGTTCTGACTCTGCTGGATAAGAACTTCTCATAAATATATCCTGGGAGAACTGGGCATCAGAGAGTGTGCTACCTTGGACAGTCTGCCAGCTCATTCCAAGGTCAAACCCGCACTAGCAATCACAATGAGCCAATCTGGGGTTTCTGCCAATTAACCAAAATGAAATATGAGGCTGTGTAGTAAGATCTGGAATAACTGGAGGAAACCCACTAAGATACTGGAAGAAAGGGTCAACACCACATGGAGGTGGTGAATGGAGGACAGTGGATCTGAGATTCAGCAGATGCCACCACAAGACAACCTTACTGACCTTTGTAATAAAATGTTAAAGTTTAAGTAAAACATTTGGAGGTGTACGTTATGTAAAGTCTGCACAAAGTCAAACAGTGGAGATCCTTAAGTTGTGGAGTCTAATAAAACTGAGAAATATCAGAACGAACAAGAGAAGACCATTGTGACCTCCAGAATAAATGAAGACTATGCCAGATCTCCAAATGAGGCTTTTTACAGGAAAGGACAGGCTCTACAATCAGAATGTAACCTCTTGACAACAAAAGAACCTGAGCAACTCATCTTTAAATCACAACATCATTAAGGTGAACATGGAGAGAGGGCTAATAAGCCCTGAGCTCAGCAATCAACAATGGAAGTTTGCAATACAGTAACAGAAATTAGAATCACAACTGGAGCTAAAGTCATGAAGCATAAAAATATAACTCACACATTTAGCAAATACTATAAGTCTTTATATTCTACTCAGATTAAAGAAGATGAGACACAATCTGAGGAGTTCTTTGATGTAATGCAAATACAACAGCTGGATATTCTTAGCACAGAGGAACTGGACAAACCTCTGACACTCTCAGAACAATTGGATGCTGTAAACTCACTCCAAAGTGGGAAAACAACAGGCCCTGATGTCAACCAAGTGGAATTTTATAAATACATTTTCAAGTAAGTTAGTTCAATTATTATTAACAAAGTTTACTGAAGGTACAGACAAAAAAATTTACCTCAACCATTCACCAAAAATTAATTCCTGTTTTTTCAAAGACATTTAAGTTTTTATCACAATGTGCAGCATACAGACCAATTTCACTTCTGAATAATATAATAAGACAAGGCCAAACCAGATTTATTAAAGGCTGACAGTTACCTTCAAACCTTCATTTTCAGTTTAATATACTCCTTCATAAAATCTAACACAGCAGAGATCTTATTATCTTTGGACACAGAGAAAGCCTCTGACTGAGATGAATGACACTTTTTATTCATTACACTGCACATGTTTGCACATTTAACAGCCCACCGGTTAAAAGTCACTGGGTCACTGATGTTCTGAACAATTTGAAATTGGAAAAAAACAAAGTCTCACTTAGAAGATCTGTTCAAAGCTTTTTTAAAAATATGGCAATTAATAAAACTTTAGAAAAAGCATTCAAAGCAGGGGAAAGGGATATTATGCCCTTTTAGTTTATTTACTTATTTTTGGTCTTCTTTTTCTTGGGTGCCTGTTCCAAAATTCCTGCTTGGTCGTTTTTTTTTTGTTTGTTTGTTTTTTTTGTTCCTGTTTTCTGTTTTAACTTTCTGATTTTTTTTTTTTTATTATTATTTTTTAGTTTGAGTTTGAAAGTCGTTTCATGTATACGTTGAACTTCATTGCATGCAATGCTACTTTCTTGAAACAAAAAAAATAAATTTAAATGTGCCCGCTGGTCTAATTCAGAACATCAGCGACGACCTTCAGTGTGAGTTTCTGTTAGTAGAGGTAAGTCCCCTTTAAGCAGCTGATGGAATATCAGAGGACTTCAGGCTGATGCTGTCTGAATCTCCACTGAATAACACCTGGGATTCTGTCAACAGTGAAAGGCCATGAAGGACACCACACAACGTCTTCTCTAACTCTCCCTTCTCGTGTCCCTACACATCATCACCAGTGAAGCTCTGCTGCTCTTCAAGTTCTCATTTATTTCTCCCATCTTTGATATGAAGTGTTGTCTTCCTATTCCACTCACCTTCATCTCCTCCATCACCCTCCTCGTCTCCTTCAGTGTCTTCTCTCTCTCCTCAAGTCTCCTCTTGACGTCACTCAGTGTCGCCCCCAGCTGTTTCTGTTTGGACACAAAAGAAGACACGCGTAGTCAGATCAGAATTCACGTTCACTTTGTGATTTCTTCTTCTCTTTCTGAGTTCTGATATTTTCACAACACGTTTGTTTTACATTTCATGACACAACTTAGACTTAAATTAATAAATAGGAATGACAAAAAAGATTAAAAGAAAAAAGTGTGTGTGTCTGTGTGTGTGATGCTCTTCTGAACTGATGCAAGCCCACTTTAGTTTTCTTACTGAATTTATGAAGAGACTCTCACAACAGCTAAAGTCTTCTCCTTCACACAGTTGTGGTGATGTCAATTCCCAGAATTCACCCCCTGGCTTTATCTTAACTACCAAGTTGCAGTCAGAAGTTCTCAGACTCCGAGCAGGTGAACTCCTGACTTGCTTTATGGTCACCCAGGTGGAGGTGATGCTTTGTCCAGATTGTTGTGTCCATGGAGAGCTTCCTCTGGCACACATGGAAGAACATTCAGTTTGCTTTTCTTTCTTCTAACAAATTCTTTTCTCTCTCTTGGCCTTTTCTCTTTGTGACTGTGGGCTGCACTGCAGTTTACCGTTTTTGAGGTTTCACTCCTACTGGCTTTCTTTAGCTGGAAAAAATGTACAACTGCTGTGTAAAGTGAGATCACTTGATTTCCTCCTTCAGCAATTCACTAGAGATGTTGTATGTGGGGTCTCTCTTACTTGTGCACTTTGATTTCCTTTAGAAGACAGAACTGAAGGTGACACCCACATGCAACTCTGCTACAGGTGGTCTTCAGCTCTTACAGTCTGGCACTATGTTACCCTTTGGAGTAGAAGAGATCATTTAGCCTTTGTGATGGCCACAATAAAGTCTTACTAGAGGGTAGAAGCTAATCCAGGGGCAGAGAGTTCTAGTGCTTACAAAGGGTTATAAAAGAAGGAATGGACTTGCTGCTGTAGGTGTCTTGGATGCACAGAAATCCAACCTTTTTACTGCTAATTGCTGCTAAGTGCTGTCCATCAAGTTTGTAAGGGGTTGAGTTTTGTCTCTTTGTTCAATCACAAAGTGATAAAGAGTGACATGCTGAGACATTGCTGGGTGTCATTTTGCCTGGTTGATCAGACTGATCAGATGACACCCAAAACTGTCAAGGAGGGTCCTGGTGAAGTCAACTGACATCTGAGATGAAGTTACAAGTCAATAAAAGAGGGACAGGCAGTGGTAGCTTAAGAAAATGAGCTTCTGACCAAGTAATGAGAGTCTGTCCTACAAGTGGATGTTTGTCTGAGGAATCTGAGGAATTGATTTTTGTTAAAGAATCCAAATCAAGTGATAGACAAACAATAGAAAATATAAATAGATAAATAATTAGGTGTTAATATTAGTGACCTGATTCATAGTGAACTGAAAAATATCAGGCCACTTCATAGACTTCATTGTTGTTTAAGATGTTGGTTTCTAAACATGTCTTCACCTGTGAACTGAGCTCTTTTAATATTAAAGCGAAGACTCTGCCACATTTGTGTCACTTACTGAGACCTGGCAGAGCCAATGTGACACTACAGTATTTCTTTATTTGTAGAAGCACCAAATGGTGGACTGAAGTTAAGTGTCTTTATCTGAACTTACTGTACATTGTGGTTGTGTGGTAGTGATGGGGGATTTTAAAACTGACTATGATGAGCAGACTTAAACTTCTAGCAAGTTCTTTACACTCCTACTGTAAAGAACTCTCTTCTGATGAGTATAGGTGATGGCACCTTCATACAAGAAAATCGTAAAATAAATATTCCTACAAATCTCTGTCTCATCATGAATACCTTACAAAGCCTTCTTCAAAATGTTTACCCCGATCTACGAAATCTCCACCAAAATGACGTGTGATGTTTAAGAGAGAGAGCTATCCTGACACCAAAAAATGACATGACTACGACTATAAACCACATTTTACTTCAAGAACTACCTTCACAACCAAAAACATATCAATCTGTTGATTCAGCTGTAGAAGTAGAAGACGCAGTACATTATACGATAGAGTTTCTCAACACTCTGAATCCTCCAGGCACTCCTGAGCATAATCTCATTTTGAAGGTTGGGGCACCAATAATGTTACTGAGAAACTTACAGCCACCGAAACTTTGTAATGGCACGAGACTTCAGGTCACATCTCTACAAAACAACCTAATTGAAGCAACTATTTTTACTGGCAGTGCCTCAGGTGACACAGTTTTTATTCCTCGCATCCCCGTTATACCATCTAATCTCCCATTTCAATTCAAACGCATTCAATTTCCAGTAAGGCTCTGCTTCTCAATGACAATTAATAAGTCTCAGGGACAAACACTACAAAAGGTTGCCATTGATTTGAGGCAGGACTGCTTTTCACATGGCCAACTATACGTTGCATGCTCAAGAGTAAGCTCAGCACACAGCTTGGTCATATTACAACCGGAGGGACGAACTGACAACGTGGTATACAAAGAGATCCTTAACAAATAATTTTTTGTATATTTTCCCTCGTTTAAAAATGTTTACTTTTTTCTTAATTAAAATATTCAGCCAGTATATCGCCGCTGCGAAGCGCGGGTATTTTGCTAGTACATCTATATAAATAAAAATGTAAATGTTTGTTAAAAACCTTAAATCTCCGAAAGTTCTTCACCGATTGCTTTGAAATTTTGACACAACGTTGCATTCGAATACACGCGTGTTTTTATATACATATTATACAGATGTCACACCTGTGACAGGTAAAAACATGCTTTTTCGAAAACACAGTGCCATCTGTTGGACTTAAAAGCAACACACGCTATACTAAATATTTTACGATTCTATTTCAATGTTTCGATCAAATACATTTGTAAGTACGTGAATAAAGGCAGCGACATGGCAGTTTTTGGCGTGCAACCAGAAAGCACTGATAGGAATGCGGTCAAACATATTGATGAAATCGCACAGTATTAGGGTGGAAGATACATAAGCAGCAATGAAGCTGTATGGCGAATTCTTTCATTTCCCATACATGAACGAAGTCCAGATGTTGTTCACTTAGCAGTACATCTAGAAAATGGACAACGCGTTTATTTCACAGTTGGAAATGTGCAAGAAATAGCCCTGAATCCACCGGCTACAACGTTAACTGCTTTCTTTACGTTATGTCAAAATGACGCGTTTGTGAAAACACTGCTGTATTCGGAAGTGCCTACGTATTACACATGGAATGAGAGTAGAAAATCATTTGAACAACGCAAACGAGGAGAGCGAGTCAACGGACAACTGGCATATTCAAAGAAACTACGATAGGCAGACTGTACACCGTGCACTTCCCATGTAGATAGAATGCTGAAATTTTGCAGGCTCATTCCTTACAGCTTACTTACAAAAGTTAAGCAGGTTTCATTTCGAAATTCTACACGTAACACTCATAACGGTCGACAACGTCCGCCATGTTAAACTTTCTTATTTATGGCCCCATCTTCACGAAATTTGGTAGGTGGCTTCCCTGCACTAACCAAAACCGATGTACGTACTTATTTCGGTGGTATGACACCACTGTCGGCCGCCATATTGAACTTTCCAACGGTCTTTGTTACTTAATGGGCCCATCTTCAAGAAATTTGGTACACGGGTTCCCAACGCTAACTGAATCCTACTTACGTACATATATACATCCATAGCCTGCAGCTCGGTCCACACTCTGAATTCTCCAGGCACTCCTGAGCATAATCTAATTTTGAAGGTTGCGGCACCAATAATGTTACTGAGAAACTTACAGCCACCGAAACTTTATAATGGCACGAGACTTCAGGTCACATGCCTGCAAAAGAACCTAATTGAGGCAACTATTTTTACTGGCGGTGGCTCAGGGGAGAGAGTTTTTATTCCTCGCATCCCCGTTATACCCTTTGATCTCCCATTTCAATTCAAATGCCTCCAATTTCCATTAAGGCTCTGCTTCGCAATGACAATTAATAAGTCTTAGGGTCAGACCCTACAAAAGGTTGGCATTGATTTGAGGCAAGATTGCTTTTCACATGGCCAACTATAAGTTGCATGCTCAAGAGTAAGCTCAGCACACAGCTTGGTCATATTACAACCGGAGGGGCGAACTGACAACGTGGTATACAAAGAGATCCTTAACAAATAATTATTGGTACATTTTCCCTCAGTTTATTATTTAAAATTTTAAAGCAGTACTTCACCGCTGCGAAGCGCAGGTATTTTGCTAGTATTAGAATAAAAAAAACTTTTTTTTTTGCAGCTCTCAATTGCGGCAAAAAGAAAAAAGACGTTGCCTGTGAATTCAGAATTTCGCCATCGACGCTGTCAACTTTCTAGAAAGACTGAGCAAAAAAAGAAGAAAAACCTCGGGTTGCAAATGTATGTGAACTGCTGCATTAGAAGACGTCAAAAAAGCCGTTTTTATGCGGTTCAGTGATGTGCTTCAAGAAACATTCCTATTAATGCGGCACTCATTCAAGAAAATATGAGGTTTGTAAACTCTCTTGGGACCTCCGTCAATGGGACAACACGCCGAAGAGCGTCCCGAAGTGCGATCACCACGTCTGTACGGGGCAACAGCAGGCTCACAGCTATGCTGTGCCTCTCTGCCAAAGTTAACAGAAAAGATCTCGATGGGTGATGCAAGGTTAGGAGCAGTAAACTGTAAATGAAGATAACAGGATTACTTGGTCACTGATCTGACCACGACCCTGCCTTATTGCTGTGTTTGTGTATAGCAGAGTGTCAGATCACGCTACAATAAATAACTGTGCCGTTCCTGTTTCAAGCTGAATAAAGCTGGTTTTGCTAAAGTACTGAGACTAAGCCTCGTGTATTGAGGTGCAAGACAGGGACTTATAGCGTGACCCTGATCTTTTCTGATTTGCTTCTATGGTGCTTCACTGCAGCGCTATGAGCCTGTTGTTGCCCTGCCCCACACAACGGACAAACAATCTTCAACAGACGCTGCAATCGCACTTCAGGACACCTCAGCGTGTCGTTCCCGTTGGGTGGGGGGTGGTTGGGGGTCTCAATAGAGTTCAGAAACCTCAATATGAAGAAGAAAAGGATGATTTGGCTCCTGATTGATAACTGTGCTGCCCACAACATGCTTCCACATTTTCATAATATTCACGTTGAATTCCCCCCTCCCAATTGCACAGCAGTGCTTCAGCCATTGGATTTGGCCGTCATTTGCACCCTGAAAGTGTATTATGGCAAGGAAATGCTGAGAAAAATTCTCATCAGCATAACTTGTAGGCAGGAGGAGATTAAAATTAACATGAAAGAAGCTATTGAAGTGATTGCAAACACATGGACACAAGTTAAAGAAAGCACTATAGTAACAAATACAGAATCTCATTACAACAAAATATTTTTTAGGTCCCTGGGAGTTTGTTGTAATGGAATTTTACCTGTATATTGAAAATCTCTATGTATGACTTTCATGAGGTACATTGTGTTTGAAACACTAAATGGTAATAAGATTTGTTACTTTTACTATAATGTAACGACAGTTGAGGAGAAAATGTAACGAACAACCATTCAAAACAGTAAAAAAAAAAAAAAACCTTTATATCGGCAAAGTGCTTAGAATGGTTGGATAGCTTAAGTGGGAGACTGAAAGTCATTTATGTTTGTCCACATAGAAACTGCTGTAATGCTGTTGTGATACCATCTCGCAGAGGGCATGATGAGAGTGACGTTGGGAAAGGGGGTTAAGATAATCGCGTCATTACATGGGCGTGTTGTGCACATGGGTATGTTGCTCTGTCAAGGGCGTTTCTGTGATGTTCTTTCATGCCCCTAGTAAGTCAAACCAATTGGCACGTATGCAGTTTACATAACAGGATATGTGCTGAATTCAAGTGATAATGAAGAACAAGGACATTATGGAGAAAAGACTTTTATCTTAGGCTGGTTGTGCTCTACGCTAAAGTACCTCATGTCTTTAAACCAATCAGAGAATGATATTCAGGCATTAGTTCAGCACTGTTATGCAAAGTCATTTGTTTATAAAATGGTCCTCTGCCCCTTCTTTTAGACCATTCTCTAACAGACTACTGTGATGAATGCTTCGTCTTTGGCATTTTTTGAGGAGCAAATTAAAGATGTAATGGACGAGTTTCCTCCTGCCTGATTACTGACTCAAAGGGGTTTTATCAGACTTGTCCTAGTAGAGGAAAAGTTTCTGTTTTTAATTAATAAGTTGATTTTTTCCACAGAGGGCACCTCAGACCTACAGATACTTGTCTGACCAGAAGGGTCCCCATGTTGACTCACAACTGCATGACCCCGAGTGTCATTGAAAGTCAACTGTTTAAAATTCTTCTGGAGCAGCACTGCTGAAAGGCACTATATAGACTAAGTATCAGGAGCTCTGGAATAGTGACTATGTGTAGGAGTGAGTGATAGATGGGACTACTCCATTGGTCACTCAAGGGGTCCATCATTACTGAATCAATCCACCGAGGACTCATACGTCAGTCAGATGTTAGCCATACAGAAGAGAGTTTGGTGCTCTACTGAGTCACTTGATGTCACATTAGACATTAACCTTCACCACCTTCTTCTTGTTTCCAGATTTGTCAATTCTGCTATTCTGGAAATTTCAACATTCTCAAAAAAATGAATTCTCGGTGATGGTTGGGATCTCCAGAGGAAAATCAGAAGTGGCAGTTTGAAAGGCTTCTTATTCATTCAAGCAGTAATGGTCTTAAATTTCACCTCCTCTGACAAACTGGAGACCGATTTCAAATAAATATACACTTGGATAAGATTAAATTATACTATGAGGGTTCCAAGTTGATTCAGTAGGTGCGATAGACGAGGTCCACGTTATTAAACACGCACCGCCTGACCCAGTCACATACACGCCTCGTTTTTGTGTGAATTTAATGTAACACTTCAACCTTGCCATGAAAGAAATAGACACGCTGTAATTCTGTAGATCTGGAAACATCTAATGTTGTATTCATGACTGAAGTGTCAATGAAACCCATCCAGTATATTTCATTTTCTTTTATATTATTAAGAATGTGGCAAATTAAACATATAAGCAAAGGGCTAAAAGACACTAAAGTCCGACCTCACTTAAACCTTAAAACTGCCTATTCAAAAAATGCCAGGGTGACTGAGGTCATGTCGTCAGGTGCAGCTCTCAGGTAGACGTCTTCTTTGTCTTCTTCTTTCAGCTGTTCCCATTAGGGGTCACCACAGCAGATCATCTTATTCCATATCTCCCTGTCCTCGTGATCTTGCTCTGTCACACCCATCAACTGCATGTCGTCTTTCAGCACATCCATAAACCTTCTCTTAGGCCTTCCTCTTCTCCACTTACCTGGCAGATCTATCCTTAGCACCCTTCTCCAAATATACCCAGCATCTCTCCTCAGCACAT
Organism: Erpetoichthys calabaricus; assembly: GCF_900747795.2. Lineage (NCBI taxonomy): Eukaryota > Metazoa > Chordata > Cladistia > Polypteriformes > Polypteridae > Erpetoichthys > Erpetoichthys calabaricus. The sequence goes on from NC_041398.2 coordinate 4,280,320, forward strand.
GTCCAAACCAACACAATCTTGCCTCTCTGACTTTGTCCCCCCAATGTCCCACCTGACTAGACCCTCTACTGTCCTCATTTCTAATCCTGTCCATCCTCGTCACACCCAATGCAAATCTTAACATCTTTAACTCTGCCACCTCCAGCTCTGTCTCCTGCTTTCTGGTCAGTGCCACTGTCTCCTGCCCATATAACATAGCTGGTCTCACTACCGTCCTGTAGACCTTCCCTTTCACTCTTGCTGATACCTGATCTAAATCAGGGGTGTCCAACTCTGACCCCAGAGGGCTGCAGTGGCTGCAGGTTTTCCTTCCTGACACTTTCTTAATCAGTAACCAATTTCTGCTGTTAATTGACTTCTTGTCCATTCCCTTCCCTTTGTTAATTGAAGAATCCTCTGAATTGCTTCTTTTTTTCCTTAAATGGCAGCCCAATAAAATTGAGATGTGAAGTGAACCAACGATTGGCCAGCCAGGGGGTATCAACATGACCAGTTGGGGTATCAAACTCCCACCAGTTTCACTCAAACCAGTTTCTTAATTAGAAGCCGATTGTTGTTGTTAATTGAACTCGTTATTTAATTCCATGGCTGTGCTCTCGTTTGACCACAACAGAAAGCAGATCAGCGTCACCGAGACCTTCATCTTTCTTTATTTTCTGATACTGTATGACAGCAAAGGTTATCTGGTCATGTGTTGGGTCATTTTGTATTTCATTACTGTTTGGTTGTGAATTAAGGAATAAAAGAAACAGATAAGGGGTCTGAGTCTTAAATAGCAAGTCAAATAAAATGAAGAGGAAAAAAGTTAATTAGCAGCAAAAATGGGTCATTAATTAAGAAAATGGTTAGAATGAAAACCTGCGGCCCTTCAGGATCGACGTTGGACCCCCCTGATCTAAATTAAACAAGGAAACAGTCAAGTCTCCATGTGCCTCGTGTGTTCTTGAAAACGGTGATGGTAAGCAGGTGTGTGTGTGTAATGAAGAGTTACCGTTCAGGAGAAGCCATCTATCTACACAAACACAGATAAGGACAAGGATAAAGTTACAAAATGGCAACAGGCCACACTTACAATTTAGCAATAAAAACAGTTTATTAATTGTCAATTCATTATTAACACCACATGCTCATGTATTAATAATCTCTAATGTACAAGGCCTCCAAGAACTCAAAGTAAAGAAGCAGAAAAAATATTTAAATAAAACAAAATATCAAGAATGTTCACACTGTAACAGGCCTGGCTCATCTTTGATTAACTCTGCTGGTTATCAGATGAAACGCAGAAAGCAAGCTGATGAAATGTCGGCTAACAGGAGCGCCGCAGAACAATCCCACCACTCAGGTGAGTCCTTCTGAATGAAGACAGACCAGGGAGGGCAGCTGGCTTTGTTCACATCTTACAAGTCTGTCCTTGTCAGAGTGCCATCCACTTTGTGCTCCAGTCCCAAACTCCAAATGTGCTACGGGGAGCAGTAGGGTTACTGATCTGGAAGTGGCACTCAATACAGGGCTGATGAATGGTGCCATAAAAATCAACAAAAGTGATTGATCACAAATGTCACATTACGTGTTTGTGTGATCTTTGTGATGACATTACAGTTTCAGAACATGCTAACTGATAAATAACAGACTTATTCAGTGCATGGTCACAGATTTGAAATCAAAAACACATGAACTTTGAAGTCTGCATGCCACGGCTGTCCTCAACAGTCCACTCAGGAGTGACTGACAGTTCTTCCCACCCATCAGCTTTCTTCTTTTGTTTTCAGTTGGTACCTGCCTTTTCTGTGCTGTCCTTTCTGATTTTGTCCACGTCACCTCAGCCACTGAGCGTATTTCATCGATGTCACCTCCTAATTTTGTAGTTTCCACTTTTTATATTTTTCTGCCTTCTTGCATTTCATAGCCAATGTGTCCTTTTTAGATAAGTCCTTGTAAGAGTCAAGCTATACTTCACACACCACCCCAGGATATATACAGTGACATCCATTATATTTTTAGATTAATTTATCACATTAACAGCTGCGATCCCTGTGTGTTTTCTACTTTGTCTTCCCTTTTTCTCTTATATGTCAAACAATAAAATCAGTGGATTTGATTTGACTTCATTTTTTATTAGTACATTGAACTTTTTCAGTTGTGATCTGTGGTTGAAGTTGTTATCACCACACAATGCTGTTGCTACCTCATTCTGTTGTCTGGTGTTTGTATTGTTCACCATCTTATGTCACAGCACTGTGTGGCTGACATCCTGGCAGTACAGTTTCTGAGTCCTTCTTGAAGTCTTACGTGTTGCTGATGATGGCTGATACAGGAGGACCACTTTCAACATTCAGAACAGCTAAGAGGCTTACCACAAGTAGGCTAGTTATTTATGACTATGAAGACCAACGCTGTCTGAAAAGCGTTAACCACAATTAGGACAACAATGAGGTATTTTCTATCACATAAAATTTGTTGAAGATTTTTGCTGTTTGTGAAATGTGTGTTGTATTCCAGTTTAAATTCAGATGTGGCTCTGAGGTGACCTTACATCTACAATCTGTTTGCCACTTTCAGTGTTTTCTCCACTATTCTTACTGTATGTACTTATTAACTACTTTAAACTGGAGTCCTTTACTCACTCAGAAGATTTGTCTTTATTTTTTTTTTTTTTGGTTGAGGAGCCAATGGAAAGATCACTTGTCATTTGTAGGACAGGCTTTTCTCCAATATGACTTTGTGTGTGTCTCTGAAAACTTTTTCTGGAAGAGTACCCTTTACCACATTCAGAACAGGTATACTGCTTCTCTCCACTGTGGATCCTTCTGTGGCATCTAAGTGCGCTTTGACGTGAGAATCGTTTGCCACATTCTGGACAGGAATAAGGTTTCTCTCCGGAGTGAATTCTTATGTGGACTTTAAGAGTCGTGCTGTCTGAGAAAACCTTGCCACCATCAGAACAGCTTTGTTTTTTACCAGAATGAATTATTTTATGTTTGTTGAGAGAACTGTTATATGAGAATCGCATTCCACATTCAGTACAAATGTAAGGCTTCTCTCCAGTATGACTTCTCCTATGACAATAAACAGAACTGAGGCGTGAGAATTGTTTGCCACACTCCAAGCAATTATGAGGTTTCTCTCCAATGTGACATCTGATGTGACGCTGTAGGGAGCTTTGTTGTGAGAACTGCTTATCACATTCAGGACAACAATAAGGTTTCTCTGCAGTATGAGTTCTGATGTGGCACTGAAGTAAGCATAAATCTAAGAATCGTTTTCCACATTCAGAACAGGAAGAAGATTTTTCTCCAGTATGGATTTTGACATGACTATGAAGACTATCTTTTCTTGCATAATATTTGTCACATATAGAACATACATACTGCATGTTCAGTTCAGGGTGAGTTTGTGTGTGTACTCGAAAACAGTTAATGTTGAAAAACCTTTTTTCACATAGAGTACAGCAATATGGATTATCTCGAGTGTTAATTTGTGTGTGCCTTTGAAAACTGCGTTTGTCAGAATATTGTTTGCCACATTCTACACAGCAATAAGGTTTTTCTCCTGTGTGGATTTTGCTGTGGTCCTTAAGATGGCTTCTCCTTGAGAACAACTTACCACATTCTGGACAGCAATGAGGTTTTTCTCCTGCGTGGATTTTTCTGTGCCTCTGAAGATGGCTACTTGTCGAGAACGATTTACAACATTCAGGACAACAATAAGGTTTTTCTCCTGTGTGGATTTTACTGTGGTCCTGAAGATGGCTTCTCCTTGAAAAAGACTTACCACATTCTTGACAACAATATGTTTTTTCTCCTGTGTGAATCTTCTTATGCGTATAAAGATTACTTTTGTGTGAGAATTGTTTGCCACATTCCAAACATTTTTTTCCAGTATGAATTTGAATCTCTTTCTCCACTTGCTGTTGATCAGTGTTGATGGCTTCTGTCTGTGTCACTCCAGTAGCAGGGAGAGAACTGCACTGCAAAATGGCTGCTGTCAGGTTCTCTGATCCTTTTACTGATTTACTCATACCTTTCTCTGTGTATTGAGGAGAGGGCTGACCAAATGAAGGTGAAGAGAAACTGTCATTCTTCTGTAAATCTGAAATAACACAAACATTTTAACTATTATTGTAATTATTACTTTCCTAACATGTTTATCCAAGGTGACTTCCAACATTTGAGACACAATTGGTTACATTTCTCTTGTACTTCTAACTGGAGCACAGGCTGGTCACATGGCTTGCTCGAGGTCACATGGTGTAAATAGCTAAATTTGACCTTGCAACTTCAGGGATTGATGTACAAATTCCTAACCACTACCCACCTTTTAAAATAAATGAAACAGTACAAGTAAATTGGTGGCACACTGGTTGGAGTTCCTTCCTCACAGTGTCGTGCCATTTATGGTCTGGCCACTCCGTGCGTGGTCTTTACATGTTCTGGTGTTGTCTGCTCAATTTCTCCACCTTTCTCTCACATGTGAAAGAGAGTCCTGATCTGATCAATTGATCACAAATCAAAATCAGGCAATTTTCATTCCAAATGACTTGACCAATGATCAGAAAATTAGCTGATCTTAACATTTGATCTTGAATGATAAAAAGCATGCAAGACAAAATTCCAACATTACCAAAATACAGAAACACGTCCTCACCGGTCTAACAGTTTAATTGCCTTCCTACAAGAGATAACAAATTTGCTAACACTTTCAACCATACAAACCTTATTCAGCATCTGAGAACTCAACACAAAGCTTAGTCTAGCTCAGTCGCCTACTCTCACTCGGCCTCCAATAATGGCAGCATACTGACAGCAAGAACGCCAAAGACTTACTGTGACAGCAAAAACAGTGGAATTCATAAGCCTGGACAACCAGCCACTTTCAGTTCTGGAAGATGTCACCTTGCAGATCATTTAGATCCACGATTCCATCTGCCAGTGAGTGTTTGTTGACTGATTTATTTGTATAATTAATTAACCAGGTATTAGATTTTGTGACTAAAATCCCTTTTATTAGCCTTTCAGTGAATGTGTAGGTAGATGGGAGGAAAGGGATGCAGAGTTTTACCAAGTTGGTACATAAATATAAATCGTTATCAAGTGGACGTAGCGATAGTTATTAATTGTAATCAGCTCTCCTATTGGCTTGTTGGGTAGAGTGGTGTGAGCCTAGTTTTTAAACCTAATAAAATAATACTAATTACGCATAGTAATCATTATGTGAACAGTCAATGTACAGTTACGAATTCTGTCACATATATCATAATGATTTTTTCCCCAAATTAAACAATGGTAGAAGGACACGTATTTCACAGATGATTGCAAATCTGAAACACAAACTGCTTAGTGCCGGTGTCTCAACCACACAGACGCACTCTGAGCGACAGACAACAGCAGAGAGATCCAAAGAAACTCCCCGCCAACAGAACTGCAGAATGCATGAAGAAATTGTCAATAAAGATAAAAACGATATTGAGCCAGCAGCACCAGAGGTGAATCTTTATCTCTGTGAACCTCATACCACAAGAGATGCTGGGCCACTGGCTTTCTGGGGGACCAATAAAAGTCATCGTCCTACCTGTGCCCTCCTAATACGAGTGTGGACAGTGAGGGTCTGTTCAGTACGGCAGCACACGTCGTGGATGACAGGAGGACCAGACTGTCCTCAGAACATGCAGAGATGCTTATATTCTTAGATAAGAACCTGAAGCGTTCACCAAGACTGTCTCGTTTTCTTCTTGTCGGAGTAGACGGCTACAAATATCTAATTGAACATTTTATTTGATTAGAAATGTGAAGAATGATTAAGACATGCCTTTTGTTTTGTTCAGCTTGATTTTGTTCCTTTATGTGTGCATTATGGGTAAATGTTCTTTGTGTATACTGTATGCAGTAGCACTTTATTATGGAATGTGAAGTTTATGCATGGCTAAAAAATACATTTATTATTAAAAAAAAACCAAAAACAAACAGTATTATTATTATTGATATCAGCAGATCCTAATGGAATGAAATGGGTGATCAATATCGGCTCTAAAGACTCCGATCAGAGCCTCTCTCCCAATCATGTGTGTGAATTTGGGTTCTCTCTTCATAATTGTAATGTATGTGATTATATTTATGTACATCCTCTAGAACCTAATCTGGCCTATAAATAAACACAAATATATCCGCTTGTGTTAGGGGGGCACAGTGTTTAGCACAGCTGCTTTATTGTTCAGAGCCTCTATGTAGAACAACTGTGGGTAAGATTTGACCCCAGGACACCTGAATGGCTTTTCTGGTTATTCTGGTTCTTTCCCTCATCCCCAAAAACATGCAGGTGAAGTGGAGTGGTGACTCCAAATTGACCCAATGTGACTGTGGGAGACGGAAGGACCCAAGATCATCTCCAAGTGAAGATTTCACACCACTGCCAACTTGTCCAGGCCATGCTGCCCCAGCAAGTTCAGGAAGAGAGGAGAATACAAGATGCTGAAAGAAGACCCTGAGACCCCCTGAATGTCATCAGGGATCATAGAGGTAGCTCTTGTCAATGTTAACATTAAAGTGCATGAGATTCCCATTAGAAAGATGAGGCACATATTAGGTGTGCACTGGCTTGAGAAAATTCACTCTTATTTAGTGCAGAGGGCTGAGGATTTTATTCAAACTTCTTTCTATCTTTATGGGGACATTTCTGGCTTAACTGCTGCACAATTTAAGAAATATACACGTCTTAACAAAATATGACTTTTGATATTCTCATTGAACGTAATGTGCTGTTGGCCTAACATACGTCACAGCTTCAGTCAAAGCTTCATGATGTTCAAGTCATGCGCTGAACACTTAAGAATTTTTCTTATTCACCCAAGTTTTTCTAATTTATCATTTATTAGGTAACCTATTGTTTGTTATCATGCACCTGAGCAAGTGATCTTTATCCAAGTTCTATTTACCGTGTTTTCAACTGTTTTCTATTTAATCACATTACTCACTTATTCCAACACTCCCAGGTGACTCTTCTCCTTCTCTCCCATTTCCCTCGGTGATTTTCTCATCAGACTTTGATAACTCTGATTTCAGCTCTACAGAATTCTCCTGCATAGCCAGTCGTCCTGTATTAGTGGACCAGGGCTGTAAACTGGATGGAGATTCTTCACAGGCATCTCGCTTGAAAATATCCTCAGTTTCATGCTTTTGAAGTTCAAGACTAAAGGAGAAATCATTCAAATCCTCAGCTTTAATGGTAGCAGTCACCTCCTTGCACTCCTCCTCCTCTTTAAAAACTGGAATTCTTTCTTTGTGTTCCTCCAGCTTCACACACACATTCTCTGGTGTGAGCCGCTCACAGTCCTTTTCTTTAATGTCCACCGTTCTTTCATTCACACCATCTTCTTTGGCAGAGGCCATGATCTGTGGGAAACTCTTCTCTCTCTTTAAGTGTCTGTCCTTCTCTTCTCAGATTCACTTCTCACATGGACAGCCCTGAGCTGGAGGCCATTAGACACCTCAGTGTACGGCCATGTGAAATGGGAAAGACCTGTGAAAATAAAAGTGTAGAATTAACTTCATAAAGTCAGTAAAAAATAATGAACACACTTCAGGGTTACAGTGCCCTCCATGAGGTTTGGTTCAAAGTCACATTTGTCTTGATTTCCTCCTCTTGCCTCACAGTTTAAAATCACAAATCAAACAATTCAGTTGTGATCAAAGTTCACTGCAGACCTTCACTAAAGGGAATTTGCATACATTTCAGTGCCACCATGTAGATATGACAACACTTTATCTACACGGCACCATCATGTTTGGACACAGCAATGGCAGGTCTATTGAAGCTGTCATATTTAGGGCTTTGTTGGATATAGACTAACATGAATGTCAAACAGGAGTACGGTGTCTTCACATCATTGACACATTCACACGTTTCAGTGCAGGAAGTGTTGTAAAGACAAAGAGACCATCAGAAATTGTGAGACCATTCATTCGTTCTCAGATAAGAGTACATTGAGCTCCTTAGAAACTACTTAGTCATAATGGTGGGGAATCAGAGAGATGGCAGAGAATTTTAACATTAAAACAAAGACCACCACTGCATACAGTCCCTGGGGTAATGGACTACCTGAGAGACACAATCAGACACTCACAGAAATTATACAGAAAGTGATAAAGAATACTGGATGTGACTGTTAGTGCCAGATCAGCGCCACGGGGTACTAATGGTAAAGAATACCATGCATAATATTTATGGGTACAGCTCATATCAGCCGGTGTTTGGCCGAAATCCAAATCTTCGTTGTGATCTTGTGGACAGACCACCCGCCCTAGAAGGCACCACTAGGAGTGTGTCAGTGGAGCACATATTCCAGCGCTGCACACTCCAAGAAGAGCATTTACTGAAGCCGAGTGTTCAGACCGAATACGGAGAGCACTCCAGAGACAGGTGAATTCTGAAAATGATAAATCTGAGACAAAGTGGACAACAAAAGAGTGGACTGTGCAGAATGGAAGGGACCTGCAGATGTCATTGGACAGGATGGAGTTGTGAAATGTATCAGATGTGGAGGTGCTCTTGGAAGGACCCACCATTCTAGACTACGTAAAGTCAACAGTAAAGGTGACAATCGACATACCACCAACAGTGAGAGAGATGGAGTGAGAGATTTATCTAACACTACATCAGATAATGAAGACACTGGAGATGAAAATGAGACTCTAAACTCTTCAGTCCCAGTAGAAGATGTTGATGTTGAAGTTGAGCAAACTCACAGGTTAAGACAGAGTCATTGTGTTTGTCTAAAAAAGGGGCAAACTGTGAGATATGTGGACAGAGATGGTGGCATACAGATAAAGAATTAGATTGGGCTGGCAAAGCAGAAATTGGTATAATTTAGAGTTTACTGATCCTGACAGCATTGCTGACACAGAAGGGTCTGTTGACACATCAAGTGTGGATAATCTGCAAGTTGAACCAGAAACTAATGAACTGCAACTATGGGACTTGTGTGTGGAAATCACGGAGATATCAGCTGAGTCAGCAAAGCAGGAAGAGATAAGCAGCTGGAAAAGAAATGGAGCATCTGAGGAGGTGGAAAACCACAAGATGGATATGCCCTTTAAAAAGAGACTTCAGCAGGAATCGTACCTAAAGACCACCTAGTGGCACGAGGGTCTGAGGGTAAAGATAGGAGTGGGCTCAACAGGGAATCACCAACATGGGCATCAGAATCTGCTCACCAAGGTCTCTGAGGCGGCACTGCCACTTTAAACAATGACGACAGACAGTTGAGCTCCAGACCATAATAGTCGAGTCGCGGCTCTACTGAGCTCTGCAGCTTTCAGATATTTTTTATTTTTATGGCTTCATGTGGTTGGATGCAAACAGCCCTGATGGGTTCACCACTACCCTGCATTGAGTCCTGTTCTTCATTTAACTCGGCCATCTCTAGTAAACAAAAGAATAAAAGTGTACAGAAATACTGAAAGTAGTGGTAAAGGATAAAAGACATTAAATAAAACAATACTATTACAAATAACACCAACAAAATACTGCAATGCCATGGCAGCTGTAGATTTTACTGTATCCCTCCAGCAGCACTAGCTTGTGTAATGTTTGTATTTTTTATTTCCCATTAAACAAATCAAAGTCTTCCTGTTACCGTAAAACCGCACGAGCATCTTTCCTGATAAGAAAATACACAAAATGAAATCATTTAAATTATTTCTAATAGGTCTCAGTATGAGAAAAACTGGTGGAAATGAAACCTGAACGCGCCCTGTAAAGTTACATCGTTTGCCGCCACTTTAATAAAGTTTGCAGATGATGGCTTTAGGGGAAAAAGGAAAAAACATGCAGAGCTTGAGAAAAATCAGGAGAAGCATCCACTTGCAGAGCCACAGCACCATACGTCACCGCAGTTGTAGACCCGCAATTACAGACCAGGAAGTGACGTCGCTGTCATTTCAGGACTGACTTCATAAAATTACTTTTGGAAGGTTTCGGCAGGTCTTAGCAAAGCCTGTAAAGTAACGTCGAGTCAAAGACACATTCAGAAATTAAGCGATAAAAATGAGAAGGACAAACTGTACATCAAGCCAAATAATACGCATCATTGTGAAGCTCAGAGGGTTTCTGCCATCACGTCATGTCACACATCAAACTAAACAATACGGATCATTTCTGTGAAATATTAATATTAACATTTACGTTGTGTTTGGGTCTGTGGGAACCATTTAACATGTCGATAAAATTAAAATCAAGATCTGTGTTAGTTGAAAATAGTTTTTCGTTTACATTCATGAAACGAAATATACAATATAATTACAATGTTTACACCATGTTAGAGTTTAGTAATAAAAGTGATTACGTTTTTTAAAATGTACTATGCATGTGTGCAATATTGTTCTAAACCAATTTAGAATTAACATTTAAGCCAATCTAATATTTTTAAACATGTCTGTGAAGAAAACGGCAATACATATTCTACACTCAATTATGCTGTATATTAATTGCCTTATATAGAACTGCTCTAGTTTTTGTAACTTATTATTATAAATGATGGGCCATCAAAAGAAAATAAATAAAAATACTAATAAGAACACAATTTATTTATATAGCACCCTTCCTATGCCCAAAATTCAGAAAGAACAACAGGACCTAACATTGGCTACAAATAATATCTTCACTAAATAAAGATCCATATTACTAGCCGAGAATGATAAACCAGATATGGACGCAGGGACATGCCCGTGGACGCAGGAGACATAGTGTGCAGGTGCCACACAAAGCCCCCCCCCTGCCCCAGAGCGAAACGTGAGAGACTACAAACCGTCTGACATGCCGCAAACCAGGCAGGCACGGCTCCAAAAAGAAACAGCTCGACTGACCCAACTACAAAGTGAAACGGGAAACACTACGGAGTCCACAGTGGTCCACAATGCACCACATAATAGTACGGAAGAAGCTCCGTATTAACAGTGGGGGGCCCCAGAGTGACACGGGCGGACACTCCGTATTAAACATACGTCATTCACACACGTCCAAACTATACAGTATAGGTGGATCACATTGCAGTGATGCATTATTGACAGTACAGTAAACATCACAGTATCGCAAACAAATGGAAATTATTACTCGAAAAAGGGAGAATATAATCACCACGGACCAGGTGTCGTTGAAACAAAAGCAGGATAAAGCGAGGTCAGAAATAAAAGTAACTACAGGATATACAAAACATTCAAATTGAATAAAAGACAATAATGCAGACTAAAATACAACATATAATACTACCAAAAATCTTGAACATATAACATAAATTGTGATAACAATTCAAACCCTGAGTACCTGAGTAACAGATAGAGGTGTAAACTGAAAGAAGGGGCAGAACGTCAGGTCAGTTTAATGTCCTCCTAAACCAATGAAGTGAGTCAGTGAATTTCCCATTGGGATTAATAAAGTACCTATCTATCTACCTATCTATCTATCTATCTAGCTGATGTCATTAATTTCAGGAGGTCAGTCCACAGTCAGGGCGCTATATACAGCTGAAGGCCCTGCTGTCACCCACAGAGTGCAGGTCAGTGGGGGGCACAGAATTAGAGGACCTCAGTTGGCAGGTCAAGAACAGAATTTGATACTCAGTCCTGTAAGACACCGGGAGCAGTGAAGGTGCAGCAGGATGGTTGAGATGTGCTCGCTGTTGGTGGTTTAACAACAACAACATTTATTTCTAGAGCACATTTTCATACAAACAATGGAGCTCAAAGTGTTTTACATGATGAAGAAAGAGAAAAGAGACAAAATAAATAAGAATTAAAATTAGAGAACACTAATTAACATAGAATTAAAGTAAGGTCCGATGGCCAGGGAGGACAGAAAAAACTAAAAAAAACTCCAGACGGCTGGAGGAAAAAAAAAAAAATCTGCAGGGGGTCCGAGGCCACGAGACCACCCAGCCCCCACTAGTCATTCTACCTAAACATCAATGACCTCAATCAGTCCTCATTGTATTCAGGGTTCTCATGGAACAATTTGATGATGACGGTCATGTGGACTTCTGGCCTTTAACCTGTCGTGTTCGTGTCAGGACTCTTGAAGTTGAGTTTGGAATCAGCTGGAGCTGTGATATAAGATTTTATTATTATAAAATTAAGATAACTTAATTATTATATTATAAACCAGTAACGGCGTACTGCACCATAATGTGCAGTGAGTACACTTGACATTCCTAGTTTTCAGACTCTTTCTCTGTATCTGTTTACCATTCATTTGCTCAGAGGTTGATGCGCTTGCTGTTACCTGAGCAGATCTTCTTTTCTCTACCCTAGCGGCCCGCTGCTTCTCTTTTTTCGTCGCCATCTTTTCGTGTTAAAACTGATTAAGTTAGTTTTTGTGTTGCAATTACTTAGTACGTTTTCTTTAATTTTTCACTTAAGCTGGCACTTAAGTCTTCAATCTGCCTCAAGAATGATTAGAGAAGGTGGTAGGGAATGAGAACGGTTCCCATACGCATGCGCCATACGGCCGCCCTGCCGAGAGTTGATTCTACAATAAAATAAAAATAAAAAGAGTAATAAAAATCATCACCCCGACAGTGGATAGTAAACGTCACGTAGTATATGTGTAACAAATTTCAAGTCAATGGGTGAAACAATATGCGAGCTACAGGCGATTTAAAATCCTGGACAGACAAACGAACAGCCATGGTAGCATATTATATAAGAAGTTTAAGGCATGATGGTTTCCTTGGACATGACATAAGTGACATAGGGTCTGACAATGGGTCCAAGGATTTCATCCCGATATCTAATGGCAGTCAAGGTGCCGTTGTCTAGCCTGTAGAGGTCTGTGCGTCCCTCCATGGATATGCCACCTTAGACCATCACTGACCCACCACCAAACCGGTCATTCTGAACGATGTGACAGGCAGCACAACGTTCTCCATGTCTTCTCCAGACCCTTTTACGTTTGTCAGATGTGCTCTCATCTGTGAAAAGCACAGGGTACCTGCCAGTGGTGGACCTGCCAATTCTGGTATTCTATGGTAAATACCAATCAAACTCCATGGAGTCCACTAGAGGACATCAGGCCCTCAGGCCACCCTCATGAAGTCTGTTTCTTTTTGTCAGAGGACAAAGACATTCACACCAGTGGCCTGCCTGCTGGAGGTCATTTTGTAGGCTCTGGCAGTGCTCATCCTGTTCCTTTGGTCCTGCTAATGGGTTAAGGACCTTCTACGAGGGGCCCTGTCCAGCTCTCCTAGAGTAACTGCCTGTCTGTCTCCTAGAAATTCCTCCATGCCCTTGAGACTGCGCTAGGAGACACAGCAAACCTCCTGGCAATGCCACGTATTGATGGAGAACTTGGACTACCTGTGCCAGCTCTGTAGGGTCCAGGTATGGCCTCAGGCTACCAGTAGTGACACTGACCGTAGCCAAATGCAAAACGAGTGACAAAACAGATGAAGAGGGAAAAATGTCAGTGGCCTCCCTCCACCTGTTAAACAATTCATTCCTGTTTTGGGGGTCGTCTCATTGTTGAGCCCCCCTCTAGTGCACCAAAGCAGCTGAAACTGATGAACAAGCCCCTCTGCTCCTTCACTGACCTGATCAATAGACCACAAGCGTCATTGACTTGATGCGATATTCTGATTATAAAGTGGTCCTTTAATTTTTTTTGAGAATTTTATTTTAATGTAATATTGTGTTTTTCTAAGTCACTACACAAATTACTGAAATACACTCAATGATAGTTTTAGATAGCCAGCCCCACACTTCAGTCCTTCACAAATGCAGAAGTTTACAAACATCACATTTTAATTTCTGTTTGAGAAGCATGAAAAATAATTGTGTTGAATCTCAACTTATGATGACATTTTTGCTACTGTGGCGAGTAGCTGGGGGTGGTACCCAGCCAGGACACCCAGGAGGACAAGAGGAGGACTTACGCCTCCTCCAGACCACGTGGGGGCGACCACCCTGGTGGCTTTGGGGACCATGGGAACAGAGCTTAGAAGCTCAACCTTATAGAGGCCCGTGGGAGTCCTGGCCCTCAGCACTTCCGCCACACCCGGTAGTGCTGGGGGGAAAGAAGACCAGGGACGCCCACAGTGCTTCTGGGTGTGCAGCCGGTACTTCTGCCACACTGGGGAGTGCCGGCGGAAGCTAATCGTGAGGCACCTGGAGCACAACCGGGTGGGGATAAAAGGGGCCACCTCCCTCCATTCGATGGCTGGTGTCGGGTGGAAGAGAACCGAGCTCGGAGGAGAGGAGTGGAGGCGGTCAGAAGAGAGGCATTGTGTGTGAGAGGGCCTGGACTTTGGGGGGACTGGTGCTGCGGCACTGGATTTGTGCGTGTTCTTCATTGTATACATTTGTAAATAAACGTGTTGTGGTGCATTTAATGATGTCTACCTGTCTGTGTCCGGGCTGTCTTCCACACTACGTATGTACTATTGAGGGACTTTGTTTTTGTTTTTTTTTTTTTTTTAATTCAGATGCTCACTTTATTTTAACAAGCAATGTAAATAACGTGTTTACTCTTCACCCTCAGATCACATTCTATTTGTTTATCAAGCAGAACTGAATATTTTCATTTTCTACACAATACTGTAATAACTGTACAGTTCACATAGTGAGACACACAGACACAGTCACTATGCACACTCACTACTGGTGCTATCATTGGCTCCCCTGTGGATTGGACTGTTGAATCGACACAATGGCTGTACATGCTGGGGTCTTTGGCACATGTCATCCCAGTAGCATGTGAGGTGTCACCAATGGTTTACCCTGCTCTTCTCCTTCTCCCTGTTCCAGTCTTAGTTCAAGGTGGTCAAGATGACAAAAGTATTTTTTTCGGAGACGTTCAATACATGTATGTTGAAACAACTGCATGTGACCAGCATCCAGTGTAATGAATTTTCTAAATTCTCCACTCCTCTTTTTGTAGCATTATAGTCCATTATCATTTCTGGCCATGGCATCTCCTATCCCTGTGCAGGTCACATTGTGCACCAAGGATGTGTCATTTGTTTAGACAAACTTTAATGTCTTCACTGGTCTGTTCTGTGTAGCCAGCAGTTGAGATGGGAGCTCTGGCTTATTTGTCCTTATTGTGCTAAGCGTTGTTACCTTCCTCTTGAGGAGCTTCTGTCCCAGTTTGTGTAAAAATAAAAGTTATTGCATATGGCGTTGTGGCCATGCAGCTTATGTCATGTCCAGGGTAACCATCACGCCTTAATTTCTCACAGGAGTTCCTCCATCTGACTTCCCTTTGTTAATGAAATGACATCCTCTGCTCTTCTGTATCTCTGTGCTTCCCCCTTGAGCAAGTTATTCATAGCTTTGGACTGGCTTATCATTTTTATGTACAGTAGATGATGCTTAGATCTACTTCAGTGTTAAAAGTGACACTTCATCACAGCTTTCTCAGCTCACAACTTGCCTCAGTGAAATTAAATTAAAATCTGAACAGAGCAAAACTCTTTAAAATTAAATTGCAACATAACTGAACTCCTGCAAAGTGGCACTAAAGTGTAACTTAAGAAAACAAGCAACACTTCAGCCATTCTTGGTGATGATCTCATCAGACCTTCTCATGTCACTTTGATTTCTTCTTTTCTTATCTATACATATTAATAAAAGGCAAAGCCCTCACTGACTGACTGACTCACTCATCACTAATTCTCGAACTTCCCGTGTAGGTGGAAGGCTGAAATTTGGCAGGTTCATTCCTTACAGCTTACTTACAAAGTTAGGCAGGTTCATTTCGAAATTCTACGCGTAATGGTCATAACTGGAACCTGTTTTTTGTCCATATACTCTAATGGAGGAGGCGGAGTCAAGTATCGCGTCATCACGCCTCCTACGTAATCACGTGAACTAAAAACAAGGAAGAGATTTACAGCTCGAGTCAAACGCGGGAACGAAGGTAAATGACGTTAATTTTTGACTGTCTTTTAATACTGTGTAAGCATACATATTAACACATGTGCAATTAAACGTGTGCATTTACGGGGTGATTTCTCAGGCTTAAAAGCTCGCCTTTACTAAAAAGGTAAATGCAAAACTATTTTCAATCATTCTATGATCTGCTTCTCACAACTGAAGGCACCGTGGCTGATGGTAAATGACGTTAATTTTTGAGTGTCTTTTAATACTGTGTAAGCATACATATTAAACACATGTGCAATTAAACGTGGTGCATTTACGGGGTGATTTCTCAGGCTTAAAAGCTCGCCTTTTACTAAAAAGGTAAATGCAAAACTATTTTCAATCATTCTGTGATCTGCTTCTCACAACTGAAGGCACCGTGGCTGATGTTACGTCACTTGCTGTCCAACCATAAGCGTTACCTGGGAGGTAACCGGACACTCTCTTCACTCCCTTTCGGGAATCGAACCTCTGAGGTTTTCTTTTGTTTTTAATTAAAATTTAAAAGCAATACTTCACCGCTGCTAAGCCCCTCTAGCGCTGACGTCCCAGGTTTGATTACCGTAAGCAAGTGCAGTGAGTGTGTAATTACATTCACGGCATTCGTACTCTGATTCACAATCTGATTGTATGGGTGGTTACCTTCCAGGTAACGCTTATACTTGGCCACCAAGTCAGGTCGAAGTGATCACTCGAGTAAAGGCAGCTTCACAAAAAACAGATCCTTAACAAACTGTTATTAGTATATTTTCCCTCAATTTAAAAAACGTTTTATTTTCTTCTTAATAAAAATTTAAAAGCGGTACTTCGCCGGTGCGAAGCGCGTGGATTTGACGACTGACACATACAGACATATTCATGAGTGCAGGTACTTCGGAAAGAAGTTTAAATTAAGTTCATAGACCTACAAAAGGTTGCCATTCATTTGAGGCAAGATTGCTTTTCTTCTGTACAACTATACGTTGCATTCTCAAGAGTGTGCTTGCACGGCTTCGGATATATTATATATATATATATATATATATATATATATATATATATATATATATATATATATGTATGTCTATATATAAATATATAAGCTTATAAGTACTGCCTTACTTCTCTTTAAGAAAGGAAGATGTAATGATACTTGATTTAAACGATTCCATGTCTTCCTGGGTTTGCGTAGCTTATTGTCAGTATCTTTACACCTGTTTTTAACACTTATTTACTGAAACGGGCTTTCACGAAAAAAGTTAGGGCTTTGCTACAGGATACACCCTCCACAAGTTAAGCAAGTAAAAATAAAATATATATTTCTGTTTTATTTAAACCTTTTAAGTTCGTATGCATAGCCCCATTTGGCTGTTTAATTTTTTTTTTCTTTCTTCAGTGATATTTACTCTCCTTAAAGAAAAAGAACATATGCATTTTACTTTTTTTGTATCTCTTTAGTAATATTTTAGTGTAAAAGGATAACCAGTATTTAAACCTTATGTTTCTTTATACATTTATTTTACACAATGTTGAAAAATTAATAAGAAAGCTACATATTTTGGCAGCTGCTGCTTTCATTTTCAATGAAATGAAAAAAGCTCTCCAAGAGAAAACCTCAATGAAGAAGAAACAGTTTGCACTATCTAAAAAAGGAGAAACCCTCATTTTATAAAGGTTTGCTGCAAATGACTTAACTGAAAATAAATGAATAGTTCCTATGTGTATAATACATATTTATCTTTTTTACTTATGCCTTTATTCCACCAACTTGCAAGATCTGAGGTACAATTTGTTACATTACTTTTGTTTCTTGCAGCACAGGCAGGTGAAGTGACTTCCTCAGGGTCACACAGTGGTGTCAGTACCAGGATTTGAACTGACAAGCTCCGGGTTTGCTGAAATATTACTGAAGAAAGAAAAAAAACGAAAACGGGCAAATGGGGCTATGCATGCAAATGTCCATCCATCCATTATCCAACCTGCCATATCCTAAATACAGGAGCCAATAAGTACATATGTATATATACAGTATATATATATATATATATATATATATATATGTGAATGTATGTATGTATATATGTATGTCTATATACAGTATATATATATATATATATGTAGATATGTAAATTTGTATATGTATATATATGTTTATGTGGATGTGTATATGTGTATATACGTATGTATATGTAGATATGTGTATATGTAGATATGTATATATATAATGTATATGTATATATATGTTTATGTGTGTGTGTGTGTGTATATTATATATATATATATAAAGACAGCAACACTCATAACAATGACAACACAATTACATTGACAATCATGTTACGTTATTTTTAAAATGTTTCCTTTTTTTTTTTATAACCTCTTTAACACACTACTTCTCCACTGCGAAGCGCGGGTATTTTGCTAGTTTCACCATGTAAGCCACATTAAGAAACTTCCACCTGTGTCACATTTCTTATGTTTGCTCATTCCTCTCCTTTTCTAATGCTGAGAATCTTGTCCCTGCTTTTATCACATCCAGCATTGATTATTGTAAGTCACTACTGGCAGGTGACACTTCTAATTTTATATCACAGCTCCAGCTGATTCAAAACTCAACTGCAAAAGTCCTGACACGAACAACAACAGTGAGCACATCCCAGCCATCCTGCTGCACCTTCACTGCTCCCGGTGTCTTACAGGACTGAATATTAAATTCTGTTGTTGACCTGCCACTCTCATTCTGTGCCCCCACTAACCTGCACTCTGTAGGTGACAGCAGGGCCTTCAGCTGTATATAGCGCCCTGACTGTGGACTGACCTCCCGACATTAATGACATCAGCTGACTCCATTCATTTGTTTAGGAGGACATTAAACAGACCTGACATTTGGTCCCTTTTGTCAGTTTACACCTCTATCTGTTACTCAGGTACTCAGGGTTTCAATTGTTATCACAATTTATGTTATTTGTTCAAGATTTTTGGTAGTATTATATGTTGTATTTTAGTCTGCATTATTGTCTTTTATTCGATTTGAATGTTTTGTAAATCCTGTAGTTATCTTTATTTACTGAAGATATTATTTGTAGCCAATGTTAGGTCCTGTTGTTCTTTCTGAATTTTGGGCATAGGAAGGGTGCTATATAAATAGTGTTCTTATTAGTATTTTTATTTATTTTCTTTTGATGGCCCATCATTTATAATAATAAGTTACAAAAACTAGAGCAGTTCTATATAAGGCAATTAATATACAGCATAATTGAGTGTAGAATACGTATTGCCGTTTTCTTCACAGACATGTTTAAAAATATTAGATTGGCTTAAATGTTAATTCTAAATTGGTTTAGAACAATATTGCACACATGCATAGTACATTTTAAAAAACGTAATCACTTTTATTACTAAACTCTAATGTGGTGTAAACATTGTAATTATATTGTATATTTAGTTTCATGAATGTAAACGAAAAACTATTTTCAACTAACACAGATCTTGATTTTAATTTTGTCGACATGTTAAATGGTTCCCACAGACCCAAACACAACGTAAATGTTAATATTAATATTTCACAGAAATGATCCGTATTGTTTAATTTGATGTGTGACATGACGTGATGGCAGAAACCCTCTGAGCTTCACAATGATACATATTATTTGGCTTGATGTACGGTTTGTCCTTCTCATTTTTATCGCTTAATTTCTAAACGTGTCCTTGACTCGATGTTACTTTACAGGCTTTGCTAAGACCTGCCGAAACTTTCCAAAAGTAATTTTATGAAGTCAGTCCTAAAATGATGGCGACGTCACTTCCGGGTCTTTAACTGCAGGTCTACAACCATAAACATAGAATTACTAGACGCTGCATGACCAGCAGTGATGTGTGCCGTGCTGGTTTGGTAACAGATTCTGTACTGGCATCATATGATCAAAGCTACCAGTCACTCACATTAAAAAACAAAGGAGGCTTGATGATTCCTTCTGAGGGTCCAGTCAAGGTGGTCAAAGAAGCTGACAGTCGACATGAGGGCAAGCTGTCAGTGTATCTTTGATCAGTCAGTTTGTTTGGGCTGAGATTGGTTCAGATGATTCGTTTTTTTTCTCAAGGAGCACATCGAGGAAAAACAGTTTGAAATTAACAACCATCATTTTATACTCATGTCTGTAGTTGTGTCTGTCTTCCACAAACTAAGGCTGCACCATATTGCCAGACTGAATACTCTCAAATTACAGAGTGGCAACACACGGAAAAAGCTATGGAAGACCATTCTGTGTCATGAATTTTAGATCATATCTTGTATATATTTAATTAACCACATTGTGTGTGTGTGGGTGTGTGTGTGAGAGAAAGAGAGAGAGAGAGATTGAGAGAGGAATTATTAAGCCAATTTATATACAATAAAATTGTTTCTTTTTGTCATTGAGTGCATCATTTCACTGTTAAAAGAAAGACCAGACTGCAAGTTGCAGTCTTACTATTTTGACTTTCACACATTGGTCAAGTTTTCGTCTCATTATTATTATTATTATTAATACATTTTATTTAATAGGCACCTTTCTTAGCACTCAAGGTCACTTTACGATAAAATTAAACAACATTAGTAAAATTAAAACAAGAAAATGATAAATCAAAAAGCAATAATTAGCAAACAAACAAAGATAACTGGCAGTAACAGTGCAAAATTCACAATTGGTATGCCAGTTTGTAAAGATACAGTAAGTTTTGATGGCAGTTTTAAAATGTGTTATTGAATCGAGCTGACGAATATGAGAGGGAAGAGAATTCCCGAGTTGAGGAGCACAATGAGAGACGCTCGAGCTCCATAGCACTGAGTCTGATGTGCGGTACAGAAAGTCGAGCTGCAGATGAGGATCTGAGTGAGCGAGAGGAGTGTCAGTCTGGAGGAGATCAGTGAGGTTGTGGAGAGCTTAAAATGTTCAGAGCGATATTTAGTATTGTAATCGGTAGTGAACAGGGAGCCAGAGAAGTTGAGAGAGAATCGGTGTAATATGTTCAGTGGATTTAGAACAGCAGGTTATTATCCTGGCAGCAGAATTTTGAAGATGTTGTAAGCGATGGATAAGTTTTTGTGGGATGCCAGATAGAATAGCATTACAGTAATCTAT
Organism: Erpetoichthys calabaricus; assembly: GCF_900747795.2. Taxonomy (NCBI): domain Eukaryota; kingdom Metazoa; phylum Chordata; class Cladistia; order Polypteriformes; family Polypteridae; genus Erpetoichthys; species Erpetoichthys calabaricus. The sequence goes on from NC_041398.2 coordinate 4,301,318, forward strand.
ATGTGAGGTGACTCTGGCATTAACCAATACTTCAGTACTGTGTTGCGTAAAAACAGGACGAAGTCTAGAAATGTCTCGGAGATGGAAGAAGGCAGTCAGAGAAATGTTACTTAAATGGGAGAAATTATTATTGCCATTATTAGTGTATAAATGGTTATAAATAAATGCATTTAAAAGATTCGCCAAATTCTGTTGTATGTAAACGATACTGTTTTAAACGTTATTGGTTTTTCATCAGAAAACCCGGTTTCCTCATCTACCTGTATTAGTTTAAATGGCACTTTTGCCACTCGCAATAAGGCGGACGCGCTAACGTATCGTGTCGACGGGGCAACACAGTGAATGCGGCGTCTATCGATATACTGAATGTCTATGTCTACAACTGTGGGAATGTATGGGGCTCTGCAAGCGGATAGTATTGAAAATCAGAAATGAACGACGGGGCCGTGCGGGAGCGAGCGGCTGAACAAGCGCGTACCCGACAGAGCATGCGCGAAATGAAAAGGCGACGCGGCGCGGAAAAGTGTACGAGCTCGAAGAGAGCAGAAGCAATCCCGAGTTAACGCGCCTCCGCCAAGTCAGATGTAGCATTGCATTTCACGGGACACCGACCGGAACATAAAATAACTTAGCACCACATGAAAGTGCGCGACCCCCGTCATCCACAATAAACTTGTGAAGGTGCGATTTGTGTGCCTGTGCCGCCGCCGCCGCCGCCTCCTTCACGTAGTGCTCAATCTCCAACACTTACAAGCGAACCGCGTGGCGCCAGGCACCTCCTCAAATTTAAAGCCACTCAGCATGTCGCGATCTTCCTTACTGCTGGCATTCCCACCCGTACGCGATCGCCACGTTCGACTTTGTCTCACCTTCCGCACCTTTGCTTGATCTTATGATCGTAAAGAAGTCTGAGCGCGAGGGACTCATAAGAGCAAACTAGTGTCGAGCTCTCAATACGCCGCTATTATACTTGTTTGAAATGCTCCTGTCACGTGATTTTGAGGCACGCTAGCGCCATGACGTCATTGATGTCTGCGCAGACAGCAGCCGATTGCTCAGCCCCCTCACCTGCTGAACGGCTCAAAGCGTAAAAGCAGTTGTCCCTGCTGCATCTGTAAGGTGAACTGACGCGAGTTTAAATCCTAGTTGGGGCTCGCGTATGGTGTCTGTCCAAATAAAAAAAAGACTTTTCAAAAAGAGTTATGTATTGCTTGTCTATAAGTTTAGAAATACGTTTAGCAAACATTATGAATGATTCACGTGGGGCACTTCGTTCCTTGTTGTGTAGTCTTGTCCACCTAGAATCTGTAACAAATTAATAAGCAAATTTTGCGTAAGGCAGCACGTTTTATAATAATCCAGTGTCTATTCTACCCCATGTCGATCATATCAGAGAGGCTAAGAAACGCATCACCAAAGCCGACTTGTATAAGCGAACGACACTCCTCATTAAACGTTTTTACTATTCAGTGATTCCCAGATCAGTAGCTGATTTGTGTTATTGATTTCCAAAAAGCAATGTGAGTAAAAGCGAGCTCTGCATAATTAATCACAACTGTCTTTAAAACAGAATCAGTGCAATCGACAGCGTCTTCTGGAATTTAGGGAAAGCCTCGGGATTTCTGCGTTAATGAGACAAAAATGTTGAAGAAACTTTGCGAATTCATCCAGAGGTGAAAATAAAGATCACTCAAGTACTGACAAGAAGGAGCAGCTGGATAAGCACATCTGGAGCCAAACTTTCAAAAAACATCTGACTTTGTCAGCAACATCCTTTACTTGTGAATTCATCTTATCAAAGGGGGGTAAATAAGTAGTCTTCTGAAGTGCAGCACAAGAAAGTAAATCATTGATGTAAATAGAATTCTTGACAGACTAAGCTTTTGTCGTTTCTGTTTTCTTAGACCATCTTCAGTCCCACAATCCCCCGCAGTCACTGACATGTTTAACGTTCTCTGCTCCTCACCTGTCGTGTTACCCAAAGCATCAACACGGAGTTTCATTCAAGGCTTTACCGTCCGTCCTGTCATTCACATAAAATAAGACACACGTTTCTTCTACATGTGTCCAATAATAATAATAATAATAATAGTAAACTAGCAGGAATGAGAAAAAGCTCAAGATGGTAATATTTATGAGAAGAGCCCTCATGGCATTAGGGTTAGGAGGTGCCTTGTCTCCCGTTACGTGAGCTCGTCTGCCGCCCCTCACTTACAATGGAGAATACCGACAATGTACACCGTCAGAAGTGGAATAAATCGACTGTACACTGAAGCATTCCATTGTCAAACGCAAAAATACAAAGGAGAACATTCAGGGCCGGATTTATATGAAAAGAGGCCCTTGGCTATTCCACTTATGAGGCCCTTTCACCTTCCATTTTTAAGTTTGTAAATTACATGAGAGATAATAAAATTTTGCTAACAATTTGAATGTAGGCCCTTCTTGACCTTGAGGCCCTAGGCTGAAGCCTAGTTAGCCTATAGGAAAATCCGGCCCTGAGAACATTCCATATAAATGATGAGTTTTGTTAATAAAAGCAATGCAACATAACTATTATATGTGTTGTTACTCTTTTCTTTATTCTCATCAAACGTTACATATCTACTACAAATGGGAAATGAATAATGATAATCTATATATATAAAATCCCTATGTGCGTCCAGGTGTCCGTGAGTGGGTGTCTTCTGGTGAAGTGCGCATGCGCGGGGCACGGTGCTATGCGCGATATTACTGTCAGAGAAAGTTAGAGGCGTTTTACGGAAATACAAACCAGTATTACTGCGAGAGGAAATTAAAGTTACACAATACAGTGACGCATATTACAGCCACATACAAGCCAGTATTACTGTCAGAGAAAATATTACGGACGTACAAGCCTATATTACTGTGACTATCTACTAACAACATGCCACCCAAAAAAAGGACACATCAAGTAGGACAAAAGACACAGACAATCAAATCCTATATAAGCAACATCTCCTGGAAGAACAGTCAGCTCAGCAAGTAAACATCAACAAAACAAAGGCTGAAAGACAAAGAAAAATACGAGCAAATAGATCAATTGAAGAAAAAGAAAATGAGCGTCAGAAAAACGCTAAAAGAGAAAGACTCAGAAGAGCAAATAGATCTATAGAAGAACAGGAAAATGAGTGTAAAAAATATTCTCAAAAAGAGAAAGACAAAGACGAGCAAATAGATCTATTGAAGAAGAGGAAAATGAGCGTCAGAAAAATGTCAAAACACACAGAGCTAAGAGAGCAAGTCTTACTGCGGATGAACGAAAATCACTGCGTCAGCAACAAGCTAAAATAAAGAGAGCAGGATAAGAGATCTTATAAGAAACATACACAAGACATCAATCAACAGCCACAGAGGAGAGGATTAATGTAATATTAATTATACTTACTGTATTGTCATATACGTTTCTATTTTATTTTATTATGTTACTTTAGGCTTCTTCCAATAATATAATTAAAGGCATATTACCGACGCGCACGCCTGTATTACCGCCAGAGAAAATTAAAGGTATATTACAGACGTACAAGCCAGCGGACGTACAAGACGGTATCCTTCAATAAGGGCGCGCACAAAAAGGCGAGCCTCAAAAGGGCGACCTCAATTTGGCGCAGCAAATAAAGGCGCGCGTAAATAAAGATCTGCACCTGTTACTCTTCACATATTCCACAGCCATTTGAACTAAATTATCTACGCGCCCTTATTGAATAGAGCCGTACAAGACAGTATTACTGTCACAGAAAATTAAAGACACACAATACACGGCGGCAGCCCATGAAGAACAGTCAGCTCAGCAAGTAAACATCAACAAAAGAAAGGCTGAAAGAAAGAAAAATACGACCAACAAACAGAATGAGGTCAAAGACCCTTGCCATTTAATAGAGACTGTTCCTACTAATGTTTATGCACTACTGTTGTAGCGCCCGTTATTGTAACGGGCTAAATGACTAGTATGTTTATAATAATTCTGATTAAAATACACTGTCAAAATATAGGCACTTTGCAATGGGAGGGGTTTCATCTTAAGTCTGATTAGTCTGCTTAACGACACACAGATTTGATTAAACCCCTCACTGACGAACCTCGATTCTGCGTTTGTAGGAAAAGATTTGCTTCCCTGTGATGGACTGACGCCATGTCCACGGATTGTTCCTGCCTTATTGTGGTTCTTTAAATTGTATCTGTATATTCTGTTTTAAACAAATACACACCTTTTTGGTTTTATAGCATAATAATTTATGCTGTTGTTTATACAGACTATGCACATTCAAACTTTGTTTTTTTAACAAGAAAGTTGGCAACATTTGTAGTTATTGTGTCATTTATCAACATTTACCAAACATGTTCTGATCATTTCCATATATTGGGATATTTAGCAACTTTCAGGCTTTCTTGTCCACTGAGCAAATTAAGGTACTGGTCCTAATTTATTTTTTTTAGTATCAGTTTAAGTATATATCATATTTTTATGCAAAGATTTGATTTTGCCATTGAATGTTTATATTCCTATATTATAGGTTTTGGTCAAGGGATTGTGGTTTTCACGTTGCACAGCAGTAGCTTCAGGACCTGAGGGACCAATGTGAAACTGTTGGTCTTTGTGGAGATGAAGATATACAAGATTACCTCACATATGTGAAAGAACAATATGACCTTCAAACACCACAAGTCTGGGAAGATGCCCTTGATTTATTCTTTAAAGTGAAGGAAAAGACAAATGTTTGATAACAGCAATACAGCAGATGCAAGCTTTCAAAAAAAGCCAAACATGTATAAGTTAAAAAACACTTAGATCAGTTTTGTTAACTTGTGCAAAAAAGTACTATGGCAATCCAAATTAACATTTAGAGATATCTCAAAATGAATTTCAGATATCTTAAAATGTAATTTACTTTTTAAAATATCTGAAACTCACTTTAAGATATCTTAAAATAATTTCCTTCACATTTTAAGGTATGTGCAATACATTTTGAGATTTCTCAAATGCATTTCAAGATATCTCAAATACATTTTCAAATATCTCAAAATAATTGTGTCAGATAATTTTCAGATATCTTAAATTGACCTTTTGTATTTTCAGATATCTCAACATACATTTAGAGATATCTTAAAATAGACAGGAAGTCCCATTGAAAGAATAGGCAGTTTTACAGGAAATGATTTTGAGATATCTCGAATTGCTTTTAAAATATCTTAAAATGCATTTCACATATTTCAAAATGTACAGCACATCATTTCAAGATATCTTGAAATCTATTTGAAATATCATAAAATGCTTTTTAGATTTCTTAAAATAGATGCATTTTTAGATATCTGTAATTCATTTTGAGATATCACTAAATGTTAATTTGGCTTGCCATAAAGTACAGAAATTTTGACTGAAGAACTTCAATCTGTAAACCACCAGCAGTAACAATAGCTTTGAACAATGTATACTTTGTATGTGCAAAATACTTCATTTATATTGTCAACCTTATTAATAAAACAGTCAGCCAACATCAATAAATTGCCTTTTAATTAAACAGCATTTTGCATTTAAAGATAAACAAATTGTTGATCAATAAAGCCCAAAGCCTGGAGAATTCAAAATTCCAAAGCTAATATGAAATTTGAAACTGTCTTATGATGAAGGTAGTGGCAAGCAAGTGTTGGCAGTTGGAAACGGGGAATTATCATGCAGGAATTTTATTGTTGGCCTTGGCTCAAATCCCAGTGGTGGAATCATCTTCAGTCCTGTTGCAAACATGACAATATCTTCTAAAGTTAGATCTGTAGACGAGATGTTACCTTAGGAGGACAAAGGGAACACAACAGAAATATCTTTTAATGATGTAACATCAAGGTAGGTTAAAGAAAAATTCTAACCAAAAATGATAATTTCACAAATAATTTGAGTTTGTATGTTTTGATATTGTTTGCTGTTGGTCAGCATTAATCCATTTGACTCCTATTTTAGCAGCAATTTTCTTACCTTTTTTCTCCATAGAAACATGAGATTGAAATTCTTTTCTGTGATAACTACATATAACACTGAGTAAAAAGCAGCTTTTTAAAATCACTTTTGATTTAAGTATTTCTTTAAACAGAGAACAAAAACATGCCTAATTATGACTGAACAGTACACTGAACAATACACTAGTTCTGATGTTAAGACAATATAGTTACTACTTCTTACACAATTTTATTGCCAATTATGATAGTAGTTACTTCTGAAACCATCAAGTACTACAATAATAGATATAATTTTTTTTGAAAACATCTAAGAAAAGTTTATTTATGAATTTGTTTGCTCTGTAATCTATGGTGCATAAATTCCTTCAAATTAAAATCTGCACAATTTGAGTTATTAAAATTAGAGAACTTTAATATGTAGCACAATAAACATATCTTTCTATGCCTTTGTATAAGAATAGAAAATCACTGTTTGGCACCTTCAATATCTAGTAGATAATCTGCCCAGTAAGATGCTATTCTTCCTTCTTCGCGTCTCTTGTTGCTGCCCGCCACACTAAATTCAACTCTGAAGATGCTTTCAATGAGCTCAGAGCTGAGACTTTGAGTACTGAAGAACAAATAAGGTTCAAACGCTGATGGACTTTCTATAATTTTCTGAAGCACATTGAGGGTTGACAATCCATCTTTGAATCTATTAAAAAAATAGTCGTCACTGTCATGTTTCATACAATATACAGTAAATGTATCTGCCCATTTTAGAGAATCAAAAACTGCTCAGCATATTTGCTTAATTTTATGGTTTATGTACCTTTCAATGCATGCAGCATTTCTTGAAAAGAGGTACCATTTTAAAAAATCTTGCACAACACTTTCTCTCTCTCCGATGTCTTTTATGCTATGAAGACATCCAGCCAAAAGGAGCACCGTGCTGTGTTTTGCCATGATGTCTCTCAGGATTGACAAAGATGTGGATGACACTATCTGTTTTTAAAAAGTACACTCCATTAAACTCCATTTGTAAACAATAGTTTTACAAAATTTCCATTACTGATATAATGACAATTTATTAATCAAATTAAATTAAAACTCTTACCTCCTGAAGCACATTCTGAATGTCTGGATCTGTGACATCTTGAGTAGATGGTGAAACATCTGTTTTACCACAGATGTATTCTACAAAATGTCTGGAGAAAAAGTGTGGAGCAGGGCCACCATGGACAAGTGACACAGCAATTATTCTTCCAATGATGTAATACTCTTTAAGAAGGAGGACCGGAGGGTGTGTTCCAACTACAGAGGGATCACACTCCTCAGCCTCCCTGGAAAAGTCTATTCAGGGGTCCTGGAGAGGAGGGTCTGTCGGATAGTCGAGCCTCGGATTCAGGAGGAACAGTGTGGTTTTCATCCTGGTTGCGGAACAGTGGACCAGCTCTATACCCTTAGCAGGGTCCTAGAGGGTGCATGGGAGTTCGCCCAACCAGTTTACATGTGTTTTGTGGACTTGGAAAAGGCATTCGACCGTGTCCCTCAGGGAATCCTGTGGGGGGTGCTCCGGGAGTATCGACTACCAGACCCCCGATAAGGGCTGTTCGGTCCCTGTACAACCGGTGTCAGAGCTTGGTCCGCATTGCCGGCAGTAAGTCGAACCCGTTTCCAGTGAGAGTTGGACTCTGCCAGGGCTGCCCTTTGTCACCGATTCTGTTCATAACTTTTATGGACAGAATTTCTAGGCGCAGCCAGGGCGTTGAGGGGGTCCGGTTTGGTGGACTCAGGATTGGGTCACTACTTTTTGCAGATGATGTTGTCCTGTTTGCTTCATCAGGCCGTGATCTTCAGCTCTCTCTGGATCGGTTCACAGCTGAGTGTGAAGCGGCTGGGATGGGAATCAGCACCTCCAAATCTGAGACCATGGTCCTCAGCCGGAAAAGGGAGGAGTGCCCTCTCAGGGTTGGGAGCGAGATCCTGCCTCAAGTTCAAATATCTCGGGGTCTTGTTCACGAGTGAGGGAAGAATGGAGCATGAGATCGACAGGCGGATCGGTGCGGCGTCCACAGTAATGCGGGTGCTGCATCGGTCTGTCGTGGTGAAAAAGGAGCTGAGCCGTAAGGCAAAGCTCTCAATTTACCGGTCGATCTATGTTCCTACCCTCACCTATGGTCATGAGCTATGGGTAGTGACCGAAAGAACGAGATCGCGAATACAAGCGGCTGAAATGAGTTTCCTCTGCAGGGTGTCTGGGCTCTCCCTTAAAGATAGGGTGAGAAGCTCAGTCATCCGGGAGGGGCTCAGAGTAGAGCCGCTGCTCCTCCGCATCGAGAGGAGTCAGATGAGGTGGCTCGGGCATCTGATCAGGATGCCTCCTGGACGCCTCCCTGGTGTGGTGTTCTGGGCACGTCTAACCGGGAGGAGGCCCCGGGGAAGACCCAGGACACGCTGGAGGGACTATGTCTCTCCACTGGCCTGGGAACGCCTTGGGATTCTCCCAGAAGAGCTAGAAGAAGTGGCCGGGGAGAGGGAAGTCTGGGCATCTCTGCTCAAGCTGCTGCCCCCGCGACCCGACCTCGGATAAGCGGAAGAGAATGGATGGATGGATGGATGGATGATGTAATACTCATCCTTGGCAAGTCCTAAAAGTAGACAAAATGGTTTTACCATCTGTTTTGTAACTACCTTTGAAATTAAACACACACACGCTCAAAGAAAAACCCAATTAATATATAATACAAGAGCAGGTGTCCATCGATTTTTCTTGTGTGGTGTATTCCTGCATCCTTCCATTGTCTACTCACCCTCTACTGTATATACAAGGGGTTAGCTGATTTGTGTGTTTTCCGTAAAATGTTGAAGTTATGTAACATTCTTGTTTATCATAGCACCAGAGAGTGGCAACTTGTTGCATGTTGTGTGGACATGCAAGTAAGAATTTCACTGTACAATTTCACTGCTACAATACAGAATTCCTTCATCCTGTCTTTGCCTCATCAGGACTGACTTAAAAGAATTTATGAGGTTGGAACAATAAGGTGATGAAGAAGTATTTTCATAACCAAGATTGGCCATGTTAATATGAGGTATACATAAGGTAAATACAAGTTTATATGAGTCTGGTACAACAGGCATGACACTTTCTAGAAAGGGTCAAGAGAAAGATGTAATGTTCCCCTCCATCGCCCTTGTTATTGCATATCATTCTAATATTTGCAGTGCTGTTAAGACCAAAATGTCAGGCATAACTGGGATATTTATTAATGGAAGACCTAGAAATTGGGGCTTTTGAAAGTCAATAGAATTACTTACATTATTTATGTCTACATTGATCTCACACTTGCTTGTCAGGCAACTTCCATTGCACCTAAGCCCTATCTGTCATCCCTTACTATCTAGAGGCACTCATCAGCAAACACCACCTCCATATCTCATTCCTGCAGTGGGTGAAAGTGTCCTCAAGGTTTCAGGGGTATGTTCCATCACATCAAGGTGAGGGTCACTAAGTTGTTTTAAAAGGTCTTGACTCACCTCTTGCCTGCAAATTTTATGGATGGGATTGCACAGTATTGAATTTGGGCACCTGAGTATTGCATCTGCACTGTTTGAAGATCGTGTTGTCTTCTTGACTTTGATCTCTAGCACACACTACAGTGGTTTATGTCTTAGTGTTACATTGTTGAATTCTAGCATATTGGTGTAGCATCCATTTATGCTATTGTTCTGTATTTTTATTTTTGTTTTGATATTGCCTTTTTTGTTACTTTGTGATGTCAAAATGCTGTCACTTTGTATATTTTTAGATACACAATCTGCCATTTTTAAATTTACCATGTGATTGTGGCTGTATTATCATTTTCACTGTCATACTACCACCATCACAAGTTTGCAGTAGTGCTGATCAGCGAGTGTACAAGTTTCTGCATAGTCAAATGAAAATGTGTGCATGTAAAAAGTTTATTTTTTTTGTTATATAAGACTCAGAACCTTTGCTGATTTACTGACTAGGCTTCTGGATTGTGTATTGGGCTTTAGTAATTTGGTTAGTTGCTTTCCTGGCTTTAACCTCAACTTGTTTAAGATTTTGATTATTTTAATTTTATATCCTGGTCCTTTTGTAACTCTGTTTCTCAGAATGTGCCCTTCTCTCTTTTGGCATAACATACATAATAACAATTAAGAAATAGAACCTTCTAATCTGAGGCTGTGGTTCATTTTCCAGAATGGAGTGACTTGCTCTCTGCATGACCCAGGTGGAAACGTTTAGACATCCTGGGCTCTTGTTCATATGTAAGGCGAGGTGACTGCATGTTTTCGAAATCTTTCTTACAAATGATGGTGTTGTAAAAAGGAAGTTAGATCTTTGTGAAATCTTCTAATTGGCCATCTTACCAGTTTACATCTCCATCATTGACCTTTGAGTAGGAGTTATGGGTATTGAATGAAAGTCTAACACTTGACTATGAGGCCTACTGCTTCTCTGGATTGAAAAAAGGGCCAATTCAGAGTAGTTTGGGAATTAAGTGAAGAGAGAGGGAGTAAGTTATTATGTTACACTTTTTCCTCAAGAAACGGTTATTGCAAGTAATGTATGGAAGTACTGTAGGTGTACAGAGAATCTATATTAAATTAGACATACATTTGAAACAAAACTGTGTTTCACAAAAGTTTCAAACATAGATTATAGAACTCACTGAATACATTTGAAACAGTAACTGAATAGCCACAAGCAAATGACAAATGATTAATTACATTTTTAAAACTACTATAAATGACTATGACAAATCCTCAAACTGAGTACAGCAGTTTATATTTGGAGTATCATGCTTCATTAGTAAGGGTTACCCAGTAAATAAATTGTACCTGCCTGTACTGTCACATCGCAAAAATTTCTCATTCTCTTTCCCTTCAAGTAAACTATGTCCTTTTATGTGACACATCAACAACTGTAGAAATTCCCTTTTTGGGCCACCTGCATCAATTCCATCTTCATTTACACCGTAATCATCTGTAAATTTCACCAGCATTGTGTAAGTTGGATCATAGGACTGTCTCTTAAATCCACGCAGGGCTCCTTCCCAAAGATCTCCTCTGTTCATATTGAATCTTGAAACTTTATTAGGTAGTATTTGCATGGCCAGATCAGACAAAATTGCTTTCACATCAACTGATGGATCTTTAATAGTTTAATAAAAAAATAAAGTTCAATTATGGGTTGCATTTACTAATACATTCATCAGCCTAGAACAATCATGCATGTGTGGACAACCGCTTGTGATTAATATTGAAAAATACTATCCAACAAGATGGCGGCATGGTGGCGCAGTGGTAGCGCTGCTGCCTCACAGTAAGGAGACTCGGGTTCGCTTCCCGGGTCCTCCCTACGTGGAGTTTGCATGTTCTTCCCATGTCTACGTGGGTTTCCTCCCACAGTCCAAAGACATGCAGTTTAGGTGCATTGGTGATCCTAAATTGTCCCTGGTGTGTGTGTGTGTGGGTGTGTGTGTGTGCCCTGAGGTGGTCTGGTACCCTGCCCAGGGTTTGTTTCCTGCCTTGTGCCCTGTGTTGGCTGGGATTGGCTCCAGCAGACCCCCGTGACCCTGTGTTCGGATTCAGCGGGTTGGAAAATGGATGGATGGATATCCAACAAGAAAGAACTTTCATTGTGGTGTCAAATTGCCATTCCCAAATGAAAACATGTGACAGCTGATTTACACATACGTCAGTTTACAACAGTTTCATGAAACAAGAAAGGGTGAAGACTTATGGCATTTGTAAAGTATCACTGGAAAAAAGAAACAGAAAATAATTTGTCTCCTACCTTACTATGTTTTCAGACTCTTCTTCAGAGGAGCTTTCCTTGTCCTCAATGACAATGGGTGAATAAAAGTCTACGTAGTTGCTGTGTTATGGTAATAATTATGCATTACAAATATTTCAGTTAACAGGGAGAAAAATCAATAATGAAACACAAAATTATGAAAGTTTAATTTTTTATGGTCTAACCTGTAGCACTGTGACCCAGTCAGGGATGATGAACTTGTGGATGTTGTGGTGCATTTGTCTAATTGCTTTTCACTAATTGGGACTGAAATCTAAAGAGGAAAAATTAATATTTGATTCTCAGAACATAACTACATTTATTTGTAGAATTCAGTGTTTTTGCTGTATTTTGGTAACACATTTACTACTACTGAAATCTGAGGTACAAATACAGTCAAGCTTCAAGAAACATAAGTTTAAAACTTTTACTCAAAGTGTTTTGCACCTTACCATTGTCTACTGCAACTTAAAAAAATTACAAAATATGTGTTTTGGGGGATTTATTAACTGAATGTATGAGAGTGTCATTGGGACCTTTTTCAAGGATGAGCAAAGGCCATACCATTTGTATTTCAGAACAGGTCATCCACTGGAAGCTCAGCATGTTCAGGCCCTGACGGTACTTGGATGGGAGACCACCAGCAAAAAGTTGGAGTTGCTACTGGAAGAAATGTTAGTGAGGCCAGCATGGGGCGCTTACCCTGTGGTCTGTGTGTGGATCCCAATTCTCCAGTGCAATGACAGGGACACTGTGCTGTAAAAATGGCATTGTCCTTTGGATGAGACATAAAACCGTAGTCCCGACTCTGTGCTCAGTCAAGATCTCTGGGCATCTTTCAAAAAAGAGCAGGATGTTCCCTGATGTTCTGGTTAAATTGTCCACCACAGCCTGGCCATTCTGCTCCCCTAATTATCTCCCATCTCTAATTGTCTATCTCTTTCACCACCTAACAGCTAATGTGTGGTGAGCATGCTGGTGTAAAAATGGCTGCTGTTGCATCAACCAGTTGTTTATGTTAAATGTTTATGTTAAATGCTATATAAATATACAAAATTGATATTATTATTATTATTATTATTACTGTGAAGAGGTGTACAAACAATGACAAACAAGTTAAAACACAAAATTCCTATATTACCTTTTGTTGGTCAGGCTTATTAGATTCCTCTCTTGGTGAACTATGACGTAATGGCTACAACAGATAGAAAAAATGCTCTCCATTATTTCTATTTAATGATTTGTACAGACTAAAAATGTGCAGCTTTAGGTTTTAGCACCTCATTACCACCTTGCTTCAAATGCTATCCACAACCCTGAAATTGATGAACATGTTATGTAATGAAGGGAAGGATGGATGGACACACAAGATTAATAAACACGTAGAGAATATTATTACAAAGTGGATAGATAGATAGATAGATAGATAGATAGATAGATAGATACTTTATTAATCCCAATGGGAAATTCACATAATAAAATAATAATAATATGATATAATAATAAATAATAATAATATGATAATATAATAATAAAATGTACCAAGATGTCTTCTAAGTTGTCTCTATTCATGCTCCATCTTGGATGAATAATAACTTCATTGTCAGTCTCGTCCCCTTGACCTTCACAATTAAATAGTTCATAGTCAATGACTAATCAGCAATGTATTAATTACATAACTTGTACTTAATTTGTACAAAGTTAAATTAAATCATCTTTTCTGATATTTCAACTTGATTTTCTGAAATTATGCACATGTATAAAGTCATTAATATTATTTATTTGACTCTTTTATTGGCATTGCACTATTTTTTACTTACGGAGTGTTTTGTAGTCTTTCTCTGCACAGATGGAAAATGTTAACCTGTTGAAGGGCTTTCCAATTGCATCTTTGAATGATTGAATAGTAAAACACTCTTCAGATCCAGGAACTTTATCCACTTCTAATCCATCAGAATGGAGAATAACATATGAAATATGGGGAAGATGATGAAATGTCTTAAGCTTTGCTTCTGCTGCCTCAAGCAGCTGTTGTGCAGAACTTTCTGATGAAATCACTAATGGCAGTGTTTTTCCTCTTTCCTTTTTAAGTATTTTATCATGGACACTCATAATACCCACATTGACCTGAAACAGAATTTTTTTACATATTTATAAAAATATAAGTGAAATATTTAAGCTAAACTTTAATACTTAATTTGTAATGCTTTACGCCCCCCCCCCCCCATAGTTTTAGAATAATGTACATGTGAGAACCAATCTCAGAAAGTTAATGTTAATGTTAAAATTCACACAAATGTTTGCTTACTTTGAATTGAATACAAATTTCACAGTTACTTACAGGATGGTATAATCTTTCACCACCCATAAGTTAAAATGTAATAGACCTTTCTTAGCTATTTCTGTGATTGTTAATTAGGCAGTTAGGAAATACTGTAGCTTCTCTGACAGAGGCATGGACTCTCACATTAGCTTACAAAAAACAGGATATGCGAGTTTTAAATGAACTTTATACAAGGGAAGTTCAAAAAGTTTCCGCACTTTTATATTTTCGTTGGTAATGGTGAAGGTAGGAGGAGAAGGAATTGAGCATTAAAAAGTTGGTATGATGCTGGGAAAAGGTGACTGTGTAGAAAAGTGATGTCATTTGTTTTGGAAATTCATAATAAATGGAGATAAAAAAAAGTGTGGAAACATTTTTTATGTCCCTCATATATATATACACACACACACACACACACACACACATATATATATATATATATATATATGTGTGTGTGTGTATAAGTATGTATATATGTGTGTGTGTATATATGTTATATACAACTTTCCCTTTCCTTGTAATCATTTTTAACTTTATTTTTGTGTGAACTGTTTAGCTTTGAATTTTATTAAAACTTTTAAAACTAAGTACTGCGGAATTATTGGATTATGTGTCACACTTAAGCAAAACCTGTAGAACCTTGTAAGTTTTGGACAAGCCCCAGAAAGTACATCAAATATTACAAAATCCTAAATCAGGCTTTATATGCTCCATTATTACAAGACCTCACTCACAACTCCACACATTATTTATGGATAAAAATGCAGTTTTATTGTACACATCTTATTCAACTCTCACACTGTTAATATAAAAATATAAACTTTTTGGGAATGGATATACTTTATTTCACATAGGTGTAAATACAGAGCACACATTTGTTAAATTAATACTGTTGATCAGGTATATAGGCTTTTTGAAGTTTCTTTTTGTAAAGATAAATTGTTTTCAACTAAGACCTCCCATCAGAGATAATAAACAGGTCTCAAGTGTAACTCTGAGTAGACAGCTTGAATATTCATTTCATTTTAATGGTCACGGAGACCTGAGATTTCAAGGTCAGGCCAATGTTAGCCTGGTAAAACTTTCTGATCAGGATCCTGGGGAGTGCTGACATTTTTACTGTTGTAGTATTTGTCCTGGTCAAACAGTAAAGTAAGAACTGCACTATTTGAAAAAGAACTTTCAGTGCATTTTTTTTTTGACACATATAAAAATTATCTGTGTAACACAGAAATGTCACTTACATCACTGTTACAAAAGTACTTTTTCGTCAAAGCAGCGAGCAGCTGCTCTGCAAGGCCAGTCGAGTAAGTAGCTTCGAATGAGCGGCTAACTTCAGTCACGTAATAAAAAAATAAAGCCGTGTGCTGTAACGCTGCTCTTACAGGTTTGAATCCCAAAATATGTAAAATGTTACGATTCGAAATTTCAATTACTATCTCGACTGAAATGGAGATGCTGACATGTCGCTCCTAGGTCCAAGTGTGTGTCTGGAAGTTTAACTGGACCTGCAGTGTAAAACCGTGGAAGCATTAAAGCAGTGGTTCTCAACCTTTATGGCCTTATGACCCAGTTTTACTTAGATGTTCATTGATGACCCACACGTATAAATCGAATTAGTCAAATAAGTGTGAATATAAACGGGAAAAATAATCGCGCAGTGCTGTTGGTACCGCCGGTTAAAATGGAGTGGAATTGGGAATACATTATAGTGTGAACAAGTCAGTCAGTGAAATGACCAATGGGTCAGAAACACTGGCTTAGAGTGCCGTTAAAATAATCTCGATAAGAAGTCACAATTTCCACCTGCCTGAGTCCCACCGCCATCATTTTATAAATAAGTTTTTATCTCCCTAACAAACACTCACTTCACGCCGTCCACGAAAATCTGACTAACAAAGAAACATTGTGATAATTTCTCCTAATTGTATAAAAAATACAAAATTCTCCATAAATTAATTTGTGAAGATCACTGCTGGTGAATAGTCACACCACAATGTCAACAGCAGAACTGCAAACGTACCTGAACATTTTTAGTAATTCTTCGCTTGACTGATGTCTGAAGCCGCTCACTTTGTTTTAAGCTTCGAAATCTCAGGAACTCCTGTAGGGTTGTCCCTGTCTCTGCATTTAATCAGAGTCAAAGAGAATGTTGATTAAGAAACCACGATAAAGTTTATGCAAACGACACTCCCTGGCTTGATACTTGCCTCTGTGGGTTGTTTCTAATTTTTCCACTGAAGACCCAACAGCGTCTTTTAATTCTTGGGGCAGAAAAGTTACAGATTTTCCACTGGTCTGGCAAAATAATGCCTGCTGAACTATGGAAACGCCACAAAACGGACAAAACATATCACATAACACAGTACAGTAGTGTGAAATAGCGAAATAACAAAATGGATTGAATGGGTGTATAAAGTTCTAGCTCCCTTCTCCTTTTCTCTTCATTAAAATTATGTCATTTCTGTTTTGAGAGTCCACTTCTAATTTGTTCTATGTGTTTCATGTTAATTTGTTTTATGTGTTTTTTATTAATTTGTTGTGTGTGTTTTTGTTAATTTGTTTTTTGTGTTTTTTATTAATTTGTTTTTTTGTGTTTTTTTATTAATTTGTTTTATGTGTTTTTTTATTAATTTGTTTTTTTGTGTTTTTTTATTAATTTGTTTTATGTGTTTTTTTATTAATTTGTTTTTTTGTGTTTTTTTATTAATTTGTTTTATGTGTTTTTTGTTAATGTTTATTGTGTGTGTTTTTTTCACGCTTTGCCCCTCAGGGCCACTGTACATACAAAAGGTGACATGTAAATGTTTTTTCAGTTTCGATTATATTTGGAAACCTGTTTACTTTCACCATTTAAATGTTTCTGAAATTGTCATTTAAAATACTCGCTGTTAATGATAATATGTGAATGTATATTGTTTTCAGTACAAGTTGTTGATTTAAAATAAGTTGTTAAATGAATTCAAATATGGTGAAGTTTATGTACAAACAAATTGTTCATCTATGTTTATTCAACTTCATTAAAAAATGTGTAATTTTCTTCAAATGTTTTGAGTTGGTGAATTATGTGTCACATGTCTAGGTCTGTAATACTCAGTAATTTGTTTTAATCGTGAAGGAGACAATTAAAAGAGAGAGAGGTTATTTTTCTTTCTAAAAAATTATTAAAACAAAAATGTTTGGCATTTGCTAAATGAATAATACTGTAAATTGAATTGTTGTGATGTGAAATTTTACATATAAGTTGATAAATATTTTGTATGTTTTTATTTGTAACTTAATGTAATATTAATGTAACATTATTGATAATAACAGAAATGGTTTGATGGTTTAAGACCCCCTTTCCCCCTTTTAGGACTGAGTCTCTTTGTAATTTTACGACAGGGTTGGGTGACGCGCCTCAGGCCATCCATTCTTCATTTAAAGTTCCTTTTCTTCCACTTCACATGGTGTCATTTTCTAACCTGCTCAATCTAGACTTGTGTCGCAGGGGGGCAAGCATATGGCACAAGGCAGGAACAAACCCAGGACTGGGTGCCAGTCCATCTCAGGGTGACCCATAAACACACATCAGGGATAATTTAGTGTTGCCAGTTCATCAAACCTGCACGTCCCTGGGCAGCGACAACATGATGAAATCCATGGAGACACGGGGAGAACATGCAAACTCCATGTGGTAGAGGTGACTTTAACAATGACATGTTTTATATTCTCTACTGAAGGATCTTGTAGAAATATTTACCAACAAATCTTCTTATATAATACGCTATCGTGGCTGTTCGTTTGTCTGTCCAGGATTTTAAATCACCTGTTGCTCTCAAACTGTTTGAACTATTGACCTGAAATTTGGTACACATATAATACGTGACTTCTGCTATCCGCTTTCGGGATGATAATTGACCTCCAAGGTTATTCCTCTTTTTATTTTTATTTTATGTTATTGTAGAATCAACTCTCGGCAGCAACCACCAGGGTAGCAGTGTGGCACATGCGTTACCAGCGCTGTTCTCATCCCTACCACCTTCTCATTCACTTCCCCTACCTCTTCATATTTTGAGGTAGATTGCCAGCTCAAGTGAAAAATTAAGGAAAACATAACAAAGTAATTGCAACACAAACACGGACTTAATCAGTTTTATCACTATAAGATGCCGATGGAAGAAGAAAAGAAGCAGGCGTTAGAGTGGAGAGAAGAAGAGCTGCTCAGGAAACAGTAAGCACATCAACCTCTGAGCAAATGAATGCTAAATGTACAGAGAAAGAGGATGAGAACTAGGATCGCTCAAGTCAAGTGGATTCACTGTACATTATCATTATAGCAGTGCATCATTACTGGTATTTTAATATTTTGTGTTCCAGTTTAACAATATACTTTTGTTTCACATTGGAGTGTAACCATGGAGTGCATAAAATAGAAAACAAATAAGTAAACCTCAGAGCCGGCATTTGGACAACTTGCTTGTAGTCTTTTTCATTCTTCATCAGTTCATTATATCAGTTATACTGCTGAATTTCTGTCCTGGTGACAGACCCTCCATTTTCAGGCCTTTATAAATATCAGATGCTGATCATCTTCTGTGTTGTTCAGTTCTCTTCTCTGTGTATCTTTGTGAATGAAGAGCTTCAGTTGTTCTTTAGAGATTTCAACTTTTGGCAAACCAAACTGACTTATTATGAAACAATTCAAAAGAATAATAATAAAGCATCCTACTTTATGTCAATTAACAATAAATGTGTACTAACATTTTGTGTGAACAATTTACTAAAACAGTGTAATTTCAAAGAATAAGAATTCATTTGAAAATGTTAAATGTTTATGCAGCAATACCAGGACATACTAATATATACCAAGGTCAAAGGTCATCTTCATTAAGTATAAAAGCAGGCTGTAAATACTTTTGTACTGCTGTGTTTGTGAGTCGTTTGTGTCAGGATGTGTTAACGTCAGTTGTAATAAACATGTTTTAGTGTTTACTGATGGATTGTGTATGAATGACTTAAGATGGACTAAACAAGAAAGAAACAGCATGTGACATAGCCATTAAATTACTGGATATAAGAAAACTGCACAAAGAACAAATGAATAGAAGAAGTAATAAGGGCATGTTTGGTGTCAGTCTAATAAGAACTCCTCACAGGTTTCAATTCCAAACTTCTCGCTGGATCTTCCTGTTCAAGTCAGCACTGCAGCACAACATAACATTGTGAAGGACATTTCATGAAATTCAGGTCAGGCGAAGCTGGGACTGACTGCAGAAGAGCTGGGCACAAGACGGGCACATGAAACTGCTGTGGGACCCACCGACACTGATTCTAACAGAAGGAGAATTTGGGACAGCCAGTCTAGATAAGTGAAGGCTTTCAGATTTGTGGGAGTAGAACTGACGAGAACGGGCAACATGACAACACGGACACCGTCCAGGAGTGGGACTGCAATTCTGGGTGCAGATCTGTTAGGCCGATGCACAGACTTCTGTTCTGTTCTGTTCTGTCACCACACTGTCCTCCAATATCGGAATATCCTGCATAAGTGAAGTGCTTTGAATTAAATAAATGTATGAAATTAAGATTGATTTAAACTGATGACGTAGTGTTGTAGAACAAGCCTGCTGGACTCGGGTTTTTAAGGATGATAACAAGTTGAGGTGCTTTGACAGAGCAGTAGCAGGCTGTCCCCACGTTTATTTCTTTTTCCAGAACTGCGGTTCCTTTCAGTGTCATGAACATGTTATTAAATCAGCTGCTCAGTCTTAACTGGCAGAGTCTTCATATGGCGGTGTTTGAATGAGAGCCACGACTGCATGCTGCTCCATTCATGGTTTGTGCCCAGTACTGGTGGACAAGAATTGAAAGAGCGGACAACTGAAAAAAGTGACATATTCTAGTTAAATAGCCAGAAATTAAGTGTGCGCAATAATCCCACTGAGTCTGTGTTGTAATAAAAACTATTTTACTCCTAAGTGCAGAACAACAAGTTAGAAATGGTTACACGCAAAGATGGGCTCTCTGAAATATGGCAGATAAACAGTGAAATATGTCAGAGTTCCTGTAGGTATTCATGTAATCTGCCACTTGCAGGAGGTGCTGAAGCAAGAAAAACGGATACTTTTATTATGGGCTGTGCAGCGGCGTGGGTGTGCAGCATGTGACTCCATCACGTGATCAGTTCTGTCTCATTCAGAACTCCTCCACTCGCACCCGGTGCTGTCGAGACAGGCTACAACTCATTGGGCTAAGAATATTCTCTAAATGTATTTATTTATGTATTGTAACTTGTTATAAGAAAACAACAAGGAAATCATATTCAATATCTCTCATTCACTTAACCATAGGAGTTAAAATACTATTCAAGTTTAATTCATTGCTGTGATGGAGAAAAACGTCTGCTCATCCAGAGATTGTCAGACATTGTTGAGCATCATTTAAGCATTTTTTTTTTATGATATTTTAGGATGTGTAAGCAAAGTGTCTCCAATGTATTTATTTAAAGTGATAACACTCTCAAAATCACGCACGTAAAAATGCTGTGTTTATTGTTGGTATGGAAAAGCATCCATCATCCAACCCGATATATCCTAACACAGGGTCACGGGGGTCTGCTGCGCCAACCAGCCAGCACAGGGCAAAAGGCAGGAACAAATCATGGCCAGCCAACCGCAGTGGTATGGGAATAAATAAATAAATAAATGAATGAATGAAAATGAAACGCCCCTTAGAGTAGAACTATTTGCATTTTTCTTCAGTACATCCGACTCATTAATTGAGTTTATGAACGCCATCTTTCCAGCATGGCGCTGCCATTATAACGAACACAGTAGGGTCACGGACAAGACAGCGACTGTGGATGGGGTGGGCAGTGCAGACTCACGTATTTTAGATTCCACAATTACCTCAGGAGAACTAACTGACTGGCCCTACAAACTGCAAGACAGGAGTTTAATGAAACTTGAGAAAAAAACGCCATGCAGGTACACTACAATATACGGCATTTTAAATCGTCTTCATTATGTTATTAATATGAAAATAACATTTTTAAAAATGTCACAAGACGCAGTGTTAAATTTAAGTCAACCCTAGGTGATTCAGTTGAAAAGAAAATACAATTGAATGCAGTTATATGTCCATATCGTTACATGATTGATCAGAAAGAAAGTCTATGAGTGCATTATCTATACATAAAGATGAGAACTGTTTTTAATAAATTATGATTAAAAAATGTCATCAATGCGTTTTAACATTCCACGTCAAAGTTCAGTTTTTCTAAACTCTACCAATAAAGCAACAGAAATATTATTCAACCGCACAAAACATGTTTGCCCCATTGATCAGTTTACTTTCTTATTTATCATTAATTTAAAATGACATTCACACTTTTGTGTGGCTTATCTCCTTTAATGGGGCGTAGCGAGAAAGTTGTTGATAACTGGTGGAGAGTTTCTGGCATCGTGTCTTTCAATTCGTGGGATCAAATCCTCAGCACAGTCTCTCGATTGTACTCTAATATTTTCTGGTAATGCTGATGAATTCTATCAAAGTTGTGTTTTGCATTTTGCAATAAATTCTTAGTATCAGAATCAATCACAGATCCTTCCAGAATATTTCTTTCTATTGCAGTGAACACAGATGTGATAGTCCAGAGAACTTCACAAGTCTCTGCCTGTGCCATGGGGATCTGAACAGGCAGTGGACCTTAACAGGAAGTTATTGAAAATGAATTTGAGATGTCTTAAAATGAGAAGGAAGTTATTTTAAAATATCTCTAAACATAATTTATATATCTTAAAAGCATTTAAGATTTCTTGAAATTCATTATTGTTTCAGATATCGGAAATACATTTTTAGATATCTAAAATTAATTTCATGATATCTTAAAATGTGTCTCTGCTCTATTTCAGATATGTATTTCAAGATATCTCAATAGCATTTTCAGATATCTCCAATACAATTTCAGATATCTCAAAATCACTTCCCGCTCATTTCAAGATATATATAATAATGAACAGCAATTTGACTAAATATAATAAACAAGAAGTCCCATTGAAATAATAGGAAGTTTTACAGGAAATGATTTTGAGATATCTTGAAATGCATTTAAGATATACTTTCTCAAAAGGCTTTGATTTTCATTATGATTTTTGCAAATCATATTTTTCTAAAATTCAGATTGTTGTCAAGTGTGAGTGATAAAATGGGAATGGAGCTTCAGTGTGAATGGGGTCTTTTTTGTTTTCAAATACAAAGTTGTACACGGTGTAACGCTGCTGCCTCGCAGTAAGGAGACCTGAGGTTCGCTTCTTGGGTCCTCCCTGCGTGGAGTCTGCATGTTCTCCCCATGTCTGCGTGGGTTTCCCCTCACAGTTCAAAGACATGCAGGTTAGGTGTATTGGCAATTCTAAATTGCCCCTAGTGTGTACTTGGTGGGTGTGTGTGTGTGTGCCCTGCGGTGGGCTGGCGCCCTGCCCGTGGTTTGTTTCCTGCCTTGCGCCCTGTGTTGGCTGGGATTGGCTCCAGCAGACCCCCGTGACCCTGTAGTTAGGATATAGCGGGTTGGATAATGGATGGATGGATGCAAGTTGTATGCCATGTTTTATCAACAGTGGAGTTGTCTTCAACAACACGGAGGCATTCATGAATCAGAAATAAAAATAACAATGATAATTAATCACAATAAATGGTACAAAGTAGAACACTTCAAACTGCATAACTGTTAATGATAAATAATAACTGTATTGAACCCTGAACACACCGAACCCAGACCTGGACTAACAGAGGCCTAAGAAGAACAATTTGGGACTGCAATACGAAAGGAAACACAAAAAGAATTTGCTCCAAAATGAAAGGTCATCAAGGGTTTAGATGGGATGGAGTTTGAATAACGTGGTGGAATTCTGGGAGAACACAACAAAAGCAGATGGCTGACGAGGTGCCGATGAGGTAATTGATGCAAATTTCTACTTACTGTGGCTTGAACAAAGCATGGCGTTCATCCTGCTTTTATAACGTGTGAGCTCAGAAGAAATGGATTACGTCCTAATGGGAGACAAAGGAGCAGTGAAGGTAAATGGGCCAGCAGTCTGTGTGCATCTGTAATCCAAAGAAAGGCAGGCATGTCAGTATTGTAATCGTGTCTGATAATATCTGTTAATAAGGAGCACCTGATGATAAAGTGGGCCCCGTGACCGATGAAGACTCACCAGACAGCATTCCTGTCGGTTACTTTATTCACAAACCTGCACTTCCTAGTAGATGTAGAAGAGCAGCTGGAGAGCTGACAGACACACCGAGTCCTGCTGCACTCTCAGGTTTGGCCTCACAACGCCTGCCGAAGTTGGGGGGCCACAGCAGCATATTGAATAAAGTCACGTCGTCACTTCTTGGGACATTGGGGACATAAACAGGTAAGGAGAGCAGAACTAAAAACTGCTCAGAGTAACGTGTGATGTTCTAGTCAAGCAGGACCCTGGAGGGGCGGCAGGTGACTTTCAGAATCTCATGTTTGACTGTTGGTAACAAAGACGTTAAATTATACTGAGCTGATGGAGTTACCTGGCCTGGAGATCTTAAACAACATCGACATTTATTTCTTTGTGTAGCACAGTTTCACACCTATGTGTGTACTTTACAAATAGCAACAGAAAAATGAAAGTTATCGTAGATGTAAAATGTAAAAATCCTTGCTTTGTCTGTTTAGTCGTGTTTAGTGTAAGTGTATTGTCGCACGTACAGAGCAGAGTGAAGTTCTTATTGCAGGTTTAGTTGCTGCTCTCGTCTGCCATGCTCTCTGTTTCTCTTTTTACTGTTTCTTGACAGTCCTGATAGCAGTGCATTGAGTCTAAAGGCTAATGTGTCACTGAAAATGTCATTGCAGCAAATCAGAATCGTACTCAGTAGTTTGTATGCCCTCACGTGTTAGTATGCATGCCTGACAACGTCCTAATGAGACGACTGATGGTGTCCTGGGGGATCTCCTCCCAGATCTGGATGGGTTGAAACATAATGTCCCACCCAGAGGTGTTCTATTGGATTGAGGTCAGGCAAGAGAGCGTGGGGGCCAGACAATGGTATAAATTCTTTCATCATCTCGCCACATGAGTCCAGGCATTGTCGTGCAGCAGGAGGAAGCAGCATAGGGTCTGACAATGAGTCCAAGGATTTCATCCGGGTACCTAATAACAGTCAAGGTGACGTTGTCTAGCCTTTAGAGAGGTCTGTGCATCCCTCCATGGATATGCCTCCCCAGATCACTGACCCCCCACCAAACCAGTCATGCTGAATGATGTTACAGGCAGCATAACGTTTTCCACGGCTTCTCCAGACCCTTTCACTTCTGTCACATGTGCTCAGGGTGAACCTACTCTCATTTGTGAAAAGCACAGGGCGCCCGCCAGTGGTGAACCTGCCAATTCTGCTTTTCTATGGCAAATGCCAATGGAGCTCCATGGTGCCGACTAGAGGATGTCGGGCCCTCAGGCCAACCTCATGAAGTCTGTTTCTGATTGTTTGGTCGGAGACATTATCACCAGTGGCCAGCCTGCCTGCTGGAGGTCTTTTTGTAGGCTCTACCAGTGCTCATCCTGTTCCTCGATGCCCAAAGGAGCAGATACCGGTCAGTCCTGCTGATGGGTTAAGGACCTTCTACGAGGGGCCCTGTCCAGCTGTCCTGGAGTAACTGCCTGTCTGTCTCCTGGAATCTCCCTCATGCCCTTGAGACTGTGATGGGAGACACAACAAACATTCTGGCAATGACACGTATTGATGTGCCTGCCATCCTGGAGAAGTTGAACTGCCTGTGCCAGCTCTGTAGGGTTCAGGTATGGCCTCAGGCTACAAGTAGTGACACTGACCGTAGACAAATACAAAACGAGTGACAAAACAGATGAGGAGAGAAAAATGTCAGTGGCCTCCCTCCACCTGTTAAACCATTCATTCTTGTTTTGGGGGTCGTCTCTCTTATTGTTACCCCTCTAGTGCACCAAAGCAGCTGAAACTGATGAACAAGCCCCTCTGCTACTTCACTGACCAGATCAATAGCCCACAAGTTTCATTGACTTGATGCGATACTCGGATTAAAAGTGTGCCTTTATTTTTTTTTGAGCAGTATATCAAGAGAATCTGGCTGTAATTTAAAGTTTAGATATTAAAATAATTATTTTTCAATAAAACACAAAAAAGGATTGGTGGGCTCAGGATTGGGTCACTGCTTTTTGCAGATGATGATGTTGTCCTGTTTGCTTCATCAGGCCGTGATCTTCAGCTCTCTCTTGATCGATTCGCAGCCGAGTGTGAAGCGGCTGGGATGAGAATCAGCACCTCCAAATCCGAGACCATGGTCCTCAGCCGGAAAAGGGTGGAGTGCCCTCTCAGGGTTGGTGGCGAGATCCTGCCCCAAGTGGAGGAGTTCAAGTATCTCGGGGTCTTGTTCACGAGTGAGGGAAGAATGGAGCGTGAGATCGACAGGCAGATCGGTGCGGCATCCGCAGTAATGCAGGCGCTGCATTGGTCTGTCGTGGTGAAAAAGGAGCAGAGCCGCAAGGCGAAGCTCTCAATTTACCAGTTGATCTATGTTCCTACCCTCACCTATGGTCATGAGCTATGGGTAGTGACCGAAAGAACGAGATCGCGAATACAAGCGGCTGAAATGAGTTTCCTCCGCAGTGTGTCTGGGCTTTCCCTTAAAGATAGGGTGAGAACCTCGGTCATCTGGGAGGGGCTCAGAGTAGAGCTGCTGCTCCTCCGCATCGAGAGGAGTCAGATGAGGTGGCTCGGGTATCTGATCAGGATGCCTCCTGGACGCCTCCCTGGTGAGGTGTTCCGGGCACGTCCAACCGGGAGGACGCCCCGGGGAAGACCCAGGACACGTTGGAGGGACTATGTCTCTCGACTGGCCTGGGAACGCCTTGGGATCCTCCCGGAAGAGCTAGAAGAAGTGGCCGGGGAGAGGGAAGTTTGGGCATCTCTGCTCAAGCTGCTGCCCCCGCGACCCGACCTCGGATAAGCGGGAGACAATGGATGGATGGATGGATGGATTAAAAGTAAATGCTGTAAAGGCAGATGTTATCATGAGCCATTAAGGAGGGAATGAGAGAATGTGAGCCATAGAGAGCCGAAATATCGAGCTCAGACAAGTCCATCAAGTGGTATATCTGGCCTGGGTGTTTGACACAAGAGGTGCTTGATTAACAGCCATCATGAAACTGACGCCGAGCTGAGAAATAGAAGAAAGTGGGAGGAGGTACAAATGGTCAGAGACTGTCAAGAAAATGTAACTGTAAGTGGTATAAGACAGGAGTCCAACCAGTGCTGAGGTATGAGGATGTAATCTGGGCCATCAAATAGAAGTAGGAGCTGCTTATCTGGACAGAAACAAAAATAAATAAGGATGTCAGCAAGATGTCAGGGTATCACAGAAAGTAGGGTGACATGGTGCGAACCACCAGTTAGAAATGCAGGTTGTTGGTGGATGAAAAGACATTTGAAGGATGGCAGATGCTTGAGTAGAGAAATTTGGTAACAAGTGTTGGTCTGAGGGCAGAGGATGCTGCGGTCAGGATTAATGGAGATCAGGATCTACATGGCTGACTGTTAACACCTCAGGAACGGTTTGAAGTACAACAAGAACACAGCATTGCATACTTCTATTATGTAGCTGTGATAAAATGTGAACTACACAGTTAAAAAGACGTCCTGAGTGGAGATGCTGGGCAATTTTATCTGAAAAGAAATCACTGAAGTTGTTGTCTGCAAAGTAGGACGCCGTTTCATGAAGTGGTCATCTTTTAGAGGTGTTTGCTTTATCACATTCTCACCAATGCTTACTGTAAGTCTGAGGCTCCATCCATTTCACTGTTTCTACTAAACTACTGATGACTTTGGAATTCTCAAATCCCCCGTATGTATGGCACAGATGAACAAGGTGCCTGTTACTGAAGCTTCTGTTCTGAGTCCAAATTGAGGTTGTAGCCCACCTCACTATTTAATCAAACTGCTGTTCATTTTGCTCACTCGCTGACTACAGCAGTGCCTGAAGGGCTTGACAGTCCATTTTGTTCATTCACTTTATCTGGACAGAATTCTGATAAGTCAGACCCCGTATGTGACAATGAAGCCCCTCCTGAACACATCTACAGTGTGTTTCTGTGTTAAAGAATTACAAACTGATAGCTTTGTCACAGATTCCTGAAGTGGCCCATAATAATCACAGTACCTGAGAAGTCCCTGCTTGTCACTTGAGGTGCAGCCGTGTGTTTCCTGTAAATCCCGTTTTTCTGGTCTTACTTGAGTGCAGTTCTCACAGATCACGTGGTTTCACCTGCATGGAGCTCGCAGGCCCTGCGCCAGTTCATCGCTCATTGTATCTCAAGGCAGGCAGTTTCTAGTTGTTATTGGTCTTGTTTGGTCTTTCCACAAATCCGTCAAACATGCTGTATGGTCCAAAGTCAATATTAGTTTTGTTTCATTTTACTTCATGTCACTTGTAAAACGATCCTTTTAGTTTAAAGTTGATGTTTCACAGCTTGCACCAACAGAACACGACAAGATTAAGGTTGGCACTGCGCACTTGCTGGTTATCTGAGATTGTGGATTCTCCACAAATAAACTGGTGTGTGACTTTGTGTTTATTAGACTTCCCATTAAATACATTTTTTGCTTTAGATCTCTGACTTTGTATGTGTTTGGACCAGATGACTGGATTTTATACTTTTGTAGTTTTTTACTATTTGATTTGGTCATAATAACATTTTACCTCCCAGTCCTAATCAAACATGAATGCTCCTTCTGCTGGGCCTCACTGCTACTGAAAGTCCCAGAGACTTGTGTTCAAGCCGTGCCGTGTGTGTAGTCTGTGTGTTCTGCGCCATTGTGACTTGTCGTTTTCACTCCTACATTTCAAGCAGTTCAGAGCCTTTCTCAGTTTTCTTCATGTTTCAATCTCTCTGGCTTTGTTTGTGAGATGATGACATATCAGAGGGTCTCACGATGATCTGATGAGGCAGACCTGACATTCACATCCCATTGTCTGGTTGATTTTCATGAACTGCACATCTCACTATTCATTAGTAAATTAATGTCACCCCATTCTGTTAGGTGCTCAGTGGCACACAAGGCCTGCTAAGATAGTCGACTTAATGGCAATGCAGAAAGTCAGCTGAGCCCCCCACCTGCTTTCTAGAGTGAACACATAAATGAACGTCTAAACTGCTGCTCCACCAACTCTCTGGCCAGCTCTGTCCTTCATCTGGTGACAAAGCTGTAAATCAAGGATGAGCTGACATGTCTGGAGAAACTCCTTCAGATACAAACTTGACCTAAAGTGACATTCATCTTAGGCTTGTTATGGAACTCTGATGAGCAAACAGGCCACCTACAAGTGGGCACTGGATCTGTAAGTGGACACTCCTCAGTCCAGCCACCAGAAGTGACACCGGTCTTTAGCACTTTGTTCATTCATCACTTATGTCACTTTGGAGCAGGAAGCTGTACCAGTCTCTATGGAGTGAGAAGATCACAAACTCTCTTTGGCTTCTGCTGTCCATGGAGCCCTGAAACTGAACACCTTGACTGAGCTCTGTGGTCCACTCCTGTAAAACACACTCTGTGCCATCGACTGAGCCCACTCTGGAAAGGCAGCCATTACTTCAAGAAGGGAATTTCAGCACTAAGTTCTTGTTCCAGACAGAGTTCTGACTTTTCAAATGAAGTTTCAGAGGACAAGACAAAGGCTGACAGCGAGCTGAGGAAGACAACAGCCCACCTCAGTGAAAGGACCACATGGCAGGGACAATGAGTGCCCTACAGCACTAGCAAAGTTCTCTGCTCGAACCACAAAACAATGGCACACAACTCCACACATCATCAGATTTCGTCCTTAAAGGCCTGGCATCATGAAACTTTTTATTTGTGCCAAGCTAAATTAGAACTCTAAGTGGCGAGTAAAGAGCCAGCTAAAGACCACCTTGGTCACGCCTTCAAATTCAGTGACACAAGCTCATGTGTGTGTCAGATAAACTTTAGGTTTTCATAAGCCCTCTGACACCCAAGTGCTGTGTATCAGAGCAGGCTGAGGCGACTGTGACGTCAGGCTAAAATTTTAAAGTGTAACACTAAAATGAAAAGCTTGTGTCCTGGAGTGTAAAATCGTTGTGTTTTGAAATTACAGACTGCTTATAGTAAATTTTCATTTTGCTCACACAAAGCAGGAAGACCTGAATTTACAGGACTCTTACAGTAATTTAACTACAGAGGCAGGTCATCTTGACAGTATTTCTCACTTCTCCATTCTTCACACCAGTAATTTATGACTTTAATGTATCAGTCAGTCGGTTAAACAGTGCGGATGCCACAGGATCAAAAGTTGTTTAAAGCCTGAAAATGGAAAGCAGTTGGAATGCAATATGGAAGAAGCCCATTTGAAGCCCTAGGCAGGGAGAGGGCCACATAGCACGTAGTCAGTATTAGACATCGACGACTGTGGGGGTCCCCCTCGACGTATGAAACACGCTTCCTTTTAATATTTACAGAGTGTGTGCCACTTGGTGTCCAGAGCACATACCTCTTAAATTTCATAAAAGGGTAGTCAGGTAGTGGGTAGAGGGTACTCAGTATTAGACTTCAACGACCATAGGGGTCACACTTGATGTTCGCACCCGTCGGTTACCAAATAGACTTCATGGAGTTCATGCCACTTGGTGACCAGAGTCCTTTCCCCTTAACTTTCATAAATGACACTCCTAATTCATTGACTTGCTCAGACTGAAGTCACCTTTTTGAATTTTTCACTGAGAGCACCCTGTGCCGGCCCAAACAAAATCCCCCTGGAGGATGCCCATGTTTGCCATACCTAAATCTACCGCAGTATGAATGCAAAAATTCAAAAGCTGATTCAGTTTTGTTTGTACGGAAAATAGTGCAGAGGTGCATCAAGAAGGAGAGCTGGCCAATCAAATGTGTGTAATGTCACATGTCCGGGAGTCTTCATGTGGCATTTCAATATAAATAATGGCTGTTTGGACAAATGAGGAACAAACAAAGTAGCAACGACATAGGAACTGACATCAGAGATCAAGACACGTCAGAGAGACAGAGTGAGAAAAGAGAGACCACTTTGTGTCGGGGAACACAAACTTATGAATGACACTGATAAATTTAAAAAGTCACCAACAACAAGATCCACCCTTGGCAATGCTGACTTTCTGTAAGCTCTTCTAAGGCTCTATCCAGTCTGTTTAAAGAGACAACCAAGGATACAATGGGACACCCCATCAATGATGCTTCCTGAGGTCATCAGGTGTTTCAGGTCTCACAACATCAGACAGCCTCACTCCGGTGACCCACCCAGGGTCGATCAGGTCCTGGCTTGTGTCCCAGCAGCAATCCAGAGCCACCTCTGGAGACCACCTCTTCAGCCTCTATGGTGAACTTTATGACTCTCATTTTTGCAGCTCCTGTGATGCCTAGCAGTGTGTAGACCTCGCCTAATGAGTGGCCAGCAAAGCCTCTACACCCCACCTCAGTGGGATCATGATGAACAATCCAGCCTCTCCTCTGGCACTGCTCCACCAGTTCATGGTACTCAGACCACTTTTGTTCATTGGCCTCTTTAATGTGGTCCTCCCAAGGGACTGTCAGCTCCACTCTTAGCACCTGCTTTGAAGAGAGAGATGTTAACACCAAGTCTGACCTAAAAGAAGTTGGTGTAACATGGTCCGTGAACTTGAGCTGCCTGCCCAAATCTACTTACAGCTCCCAGTCCAACACCGAGGCCAGTAGGCTGTGGCTGAGGCTGCTTTCCCACCCAAACAAAGGTGATGTCCCTCTGGCTGCAGATGATGCTGTTGTTAGCCATGGCTTTAGAGATGGCCTCTGCCACTGACCTGAGCGCCTGGTCATGTCACAAGCAGTAGTGGTCCTCATTGATGGTTAGGGAGCAGCTGCTGAGAATGTGCTACAGTGGGCCCTTTCTGGAGCTGAGAGGACATATTGGAGACTCACTCTTGCCCCAGGTGTGTAGATTTGCTGGTCTGGGCAGGACGTCATACACAACTTAAACCGTGAAGCAGATGTGCTGTGGTTCAGCCTGCCGCATGTCACTCCAAGATAATTTCCTCTCTAGCACTCCCTCCCACCTTGTCCATGCTTCCTGCTGACACATGCCCACCGTCCTGCAGAGTCGCTCCTGCTCTACACCTGTCTGCACCTCCTCTTTTGCTGTCTATTTAATTCTCTAACATTCATAACTTCTATTGGCATTATTATCCACCTTAATAAAAGGACAAGTGTTTGAGTGTCAATCTGGTAGCCATGTCTCTGTCATTCCAAAAACTAGTACATCACAAACATTTGCTGTAATAAAATGCATTATATTTGTCATTCCAACAGATGGCCCATCACAAACATTAACATTGCTTTTACAAATCACATACTAAATGACACATAACAGAGACATACACATTGCATTTGTCATTTCAACATTCCATGCATTCTGTTACTGCAAATGTCTGCAATGTGCCATCTGTTGGAATGGCAAATGTAATTCCAATAGGTGGTGCACTGCAAATGATAACACTGAGGTCTACTTTGATCACTTATATTTCAACCCAGCTTAGACGGGTAGCACAACTAGTACTTTATTAAATGCCACATTGCTATGAGATTTCTATGCTTTGTCTTTATTTTTGACTGAAGTAAATATTAGGGCATGGATGGGGGAAATAGCTGCTTTCTTGCCCAGGGTGTTATCAAAGCTGAGAGGTCACTCCTCAATAATAATAATAATAATTATTGACATTTGTATACTGCTTTTCTAAATACTGAAAGTGCTTTTACATAGTAGTGAGGAGCCACGTCAACTACCACTAATGTGCAGCATCAATCTGGATGACATGATGGCAGCCATTTTTGTGCCAGTGCGCTAACCACACATTAGCTATTAGGTGGTGAAGGGGTGAGACGTAGTTGGCTAGTTAGAGATAGGGGATGATTAGGGGCCAGAATGACCAGGCTGTGGTGGGCATCAGGATACACCCTGCTCTTTACAAAGGATGCCCAATGATCTTTTATGAGCACAGAGAGTCAGGACTTCAGTTTTACATCTCACCCGAAGGACGGCACCATTATTACAGCACAAAGTCCCCATCACTGTACTGGGGGCAATGGGATTCACATTCAAATCACCAACACCTTTTCCAGTAGCAACCAGAGCTATTCCAAGATGATCCCCCATCCAAGTGCTGGCCGAACACAAATCTGCTTAGCTTCAGGTGGATGACCTAATCTGAAGTGCTGGTGGTTTGGCTGCTGGCTACAGAAGAGCAAGTGCAGCAGAAGTAAGGCCTTATAAGTTGGTAAGTGGCATAAAACCAAATGCTGTATGGGCTATGGTGTGTCTCAGAGACATCTGTACATTTGTTAGTGCTGGTGACAGCGAGTCCCAGTGTGGGACACTGCGAGTGATAGACTGGAGGGGTCACTTCTATGTACTTAAGTGGAATGAGTCTGAGGTGGGCTACTACAGAGGGACTGGCATCAGGGCATCACTTATACCCAATTGTGTGAATCTGATCTGTGTGTGTTAATCGTAGGGTGCAGTAGATGAGCCTGTTCAACAGACGTGATTAAGTCTCCCAAATCCTGAGATAAAACGACTTGAATAACCAAGAAAATCTGAAAAACTGTGAAGGAGCCGAGAGCGGCGAGCGCCTGCTGTGTGTTACGTGTGTGTGTGAGTCTGTCTGTCTGTCTCATGGCTCATCTTTTATGTCCGTTTAAAAGTAGTTTTCATATTTCTACAATCCTTTTTTTTATTAACAAATTGTATCATTCTGTTTCTTAGACCAAGTTGGCTTCAGTTACCCTGAATGAGTCTAACAGCCTGGTGCTTTATTAAATAATCTGATAAATTACTGACATGGACAAAGAAAAAAGAACAAAATTCGTTATTTGATTAACATCAGTTAGTCGATTCTTCTCACCCACACCATTCACACAACTCTGATAAGCAGGAGTCGAGAACTTATTATGGGATGGACAATTTGACTAATAAAGAGCACCAGTATAGCTAGATGCAAATTTGTTTCTACCAATTTATGTGTTGTGTTTTATTTTAATTTAATTTCATTTGTAAATGTGCACTGAGCTCTGAGTCTGTCTAATGTGAACTGATGTTTGTAATAAATAACTAAGAAATACTGACGTGAATTAAACTTTTGCAGACCCCCTGTGACAGGTCATCTCTTCTCTCAATTTGTGGTCTTCACTCTCTGGGCTCCTGTCTCACATTAACTGTTCACCCTCAGTGTCTCCTCAGATGTTCTCTCTGTCAGCTCTCAGCTTTCTATTTAAATCTCCTCCTCCTCCTCCTCCTCCTCCTCCTCCTCCTCACTGAGCACAGACAACTTTCACTTCGGTTTCTTCACAAGTCACTTCTTTGTTTGTCTGACTGATTCTCTCTGCCTGCCTCTCCTCAGACTGACGATGGCTGAAGCCCAGCTGTTTATATCACAGGACGAGTTCATCTGCTTGGTGTGTCTGGACACCCTGACTGACCCTGTCACCATCCCCTGTGGACATAATTTCTGTCTGAAGTGCCTCACGGACTACTGGGATCAGAGCCAAGTGTACAGCTGTGCTCACTGCAGACACACCTTCACCACAAGGCCTGAACTGAAGAGAAACACTCTGCTAAATGAAGTCGTCAAGAAATTAAAGAAGACAACAATCAGTCCTCCATCTCAGAATTATGCTGGCCCTGGAGACGTGGAGTGTGATTTCTGTACTGGGAAGAAGTTCAGAGCGGTGAAGTCCTGTCTGACCTGCATGGCTTCCTACTGTCAGACTCACCTGCAGCTTCACTATGAAGGAGATGTCTGGAAGGGACATAAGTTGGTTGATCCTGACAGAAATCTGAAGGAGAAACTCTGTGAGAAACATCAGAAAAGTCTGGAGATATTCTGTAAAACTGATGAGATGTGTATCTGCTTGATGTGTGGAATGACCGAACATGATGGTCATGAAAAGGTCGAACTGGAGACGGAAAGAGAAGAAAAAGAGGTGAGTGGAGTTTAGTATTTGATGAAAACAAAATGAATGACAGGCGTTAAGGGATTTGTAATGTAGTGTGACAAAGAAATCCATTAATTCATCTTAAGACCCTCATTGTTGTCTACAGAGTAGTCAGTGGGTCAGCACCTGAGTGTATGGAGACCCTGCTGATGTCCTCTGCTCCTTCTCTCCCACTCGGTCTACCAGTGAACAGCGTCTGGTGATGTCACCTCTGCGTGTTATCAGGTCTCAATCCCGACTCTTTTCCTGTGTAGTTCCCACTTGGTGTGATGAGCTGTCCACCTTCACCCATACTGTTGAATCCCTCAAAGTATTCAAGAAGTAAATGAAGGCCCATCTGTACTGTGAACATGTCAAACTGATAGAATAAATGTTTTCCATTAACTTGTTGTTTAAGTTTAATTGATTTATTGATTATAAGCTATGATTATATATTTGTTAGTTGTCACATCTTCTCACTCGTGGCAATCAACTTGTATTACCTGTCCTGCTACATGTGCTGAACAAACAGGCCCAGGCCTAATGTTACTCGATTATGTTTACCGCTTTTGTCAGTTACTGTGGATAAAAGCTTCTGCCAAGCAAATAAATGTAAAAATGTAAATGTCATATTTATAAATAGCAGGGGGCTGTGGAGCCTATCCTGGTGACACTCTGTGTAAGACATGAAACAGTCCAGAATGAGACACCCAAAGTTATTAATAGACAGTCGAGTGAGCCGAGTGCTCTCTTTAAACTGAGTTGATGTTCTTTGTGCTCTGATCAGTTTCTCTTTGAGCATCTCAGGCAGTGAAGTTCAAACTCCAACCTGCAGACCACAACTATCCACTGGCAGGGGTGCGATCGTCATGTGGGCTACTTGTAGAAATGTCTGACATTTGGACCCTCATGAGGTGTTCTTAGCAAGATGATGTTACCATTGGCTGGTGTAAGCGTAGTAAGTGACCATGCAATGTCATCATAAACGTAATTCAACACAACGCTTGACACATCAATAGAGACACGTGGTACGTGTGCTTAGCGGGTTGTTTGTGTTTGTCTTGTTTGTCCATTTTTAAAGAGTTTAAAGTTAAATTTTGGCTGATCTCAAGGCCTTTTAAGAAACACGTCATAGTCACATGTCAATCTATGTTCTCCAGAGTTAAGTGTAAGATAATTAACAATAAATTCAGCTCAAAAATTTCAATATACGATTCCTGTGTAGATAGATAGATAGATAGATAGATAGATAGATAGATAGATAGATAGATAGATAGATAGATAGATAGATAGATAGATAGATAGATAGATAGATAGATAGATAGATACTTTATTAATCCCAATGGGAAATTCACATTCTTTAGCAGCAGCATACTGATACAATAAATAATATTAAATTAAAGAATGATAATAATGCAGGTGAAAAACAGACAATAACTTTGTATAATGTTAAATGTTAATGTTTACCCCCCCGGGTGGAATTAAAGAGTCGCATAGTTTGGGGGAGAAACGATCTCCTCAATCTGTCAGTGGAGCAGGACAGTGACAGCAGTCTGTCGCTGAAGCTGCTCTTCTGTCTGGAGATGATACTATTTAGTGGATGCAGTGGATTCTCCATAATTGATAGGAGCCTGCTGAGCGCCCTTCGCTCTGCCACAGATGTTAAGCTGTCCAGCTCCATGCCAACAATAGAGCTTGCCTTCCTAACCAGTTTGTCCAGGCGTGAGGCATCTTTCCTCTTAATGCTGCCTCCCCAGCACACCACTGCGTAGAAGAGGGCGCTCGCCACAACTGTCTGATAGAACATCTGCAGCATCTTATTGCAGATGTTGAAGGACACCAGCCTTCTAAGGTAGTATAACCAGCTCTGTCCTTTCTTGCACAGCGCATCAGTATTGACAGTCCAGTCTAATTTATCTGCTGCACTCCCAGGTATTTATAGGTCTGCACCCTCTGCACACAGTCACCTTTGATGATCACGGGGTCTATGAGGGGTCTGGGCCTCCTAAAATCCACCACCAGCTCCTTGGTTTTGCTGGTGTTCTGGTGTAGGTGGTTTGAGTCGCACCATTTAACAAAGTCATTGATTAGGTCCCTATATTCCTCCTCCAGCCCATTCCTGATGCAGCCCACGATAGCAGTGTCATCAGCGAACTTTTGCACATGGCAGGACTCCGAGTTGTATTGGAAGTCCGATGTATATAGGCTGAATAGGACCAGAGAAAGTACAGTCCCCTGTGGCGCTCCTGTGTTGCTGACCACAATGTCAGATGTGCAGTTCCCAAGACGCACATACTGAGGTCTGTCTTTAAGACAGTCCACGATCCATGCCACCAGGTATGAATCTAATCCCATCTCTGTCAGCTTGTCCCTAAGGAGCAGAGGTTGGATTGTGTTGAAGGCAGATGTGTAGATGTTCTTATTTTGATGAAATATCAAATCATGCACTTCATTAGTGATTAGAGATCATTTTATTTATTGCAGCAATAAGGACATTATGAATGTCAAACCCCTGAGTGATAATCCCACTTTATGTATGATTATGACAAAGACGCTGAGCTTTCACAAAACTCTAAAAAGTCCAGCAGGAGTGTAAAGAACTTGCTAGAATTGTAAGTCTGACCATCATAGTCAGTTTTAAAATCCCCCATCACTACCACACAACCACAATGTACAGTAAGTTCAGATAAAGACACGACTTCAGTCCATCATTTGGGGCTTCTTCAAATAAAGGAATACTGTAGTGTCACATTGGCTCTGCCAGGTATCAGTAAGTGACACAAATGTGGCTGAGTCCTCACTTTAATATTAAAGAGCTCAGTTCACAGGTGAACACATTTTTAGCAACCAACATCTTAAACTACTTAAACTTCAGTTTAATATGAATCAAGTCATTAATATCAACACCTAATTTTTGATCTATTTATATTTTCTATCATTTGTCTATCACTTGATTTTGATTCTTGTACAAAAATCAATTCCTCAGATTCCTTAGACAGACTTATAGGACAGAATGACATCACTTGGTCAGAAGCTCATTTTCTTAAGCTGCCACTGCCTGCCCCTCTTTTATTGACTCGTAACTTCAGCTCAGATGTCAGTTCACTTCACCAGGACTCTTCTTGACGGTTTTGGGTGAAATCTGATCAGTCTGATCAACCACAGCAAATGACACCCAGCGATGTCTCAGTGTGTCACTCTTTATCACTTTGTGATTGAAGAAAGAGCCAAAACTCAACCCCTTACAAACCTGATGGACAACACTTAGCAGAAATTAGTAGTAAAAAGGTTGGATTTCTGTGCATCCAAGACACCTACAGCAGCAAGTCCACTCCTTCCTTTATAACCCTTTGGAGGCACTAGAACTCTGATCTCTGGCCACTACCTCCCTGGATTATCTTCTGCCCTGTAGTGAGACCCTTATTGTGGCCATCACAAAGGCTAAATGATCTCTTCTACTCCAAAAGGTAACATAGTGCCAGACTGTAAGAACTGAAGACCACCTGTAGCAGAGTTGGATGTGGGTGTCACCTTCAGTTCTGTCTTCTAAAGGAAATCAAAGTGCACAAGTAAGAGAGACCCCACATACAACATCTCTAGTGAATTGCTGAAGGAGGAAATCAAGTGATCTCACTTTACACAGCATGTGTACATTTTTACCTGCAAAATTACAAGATTACAAGATTACAAGATTACATCTTGCCTGAAGAAGGGGCCTGAGTTGCCTCGAAAGTTTGCATATTGTAATCTTTTTAGTTAGCCAGTAAAAGGTGTCATTTTGCTTGGCTTTTCCAGCTAAAGAAAATCAGTAGGAGTGAAACCTCAAAAACCGTAAACTGCAGTGCAGCCCATAGCCACAAAGAGAAAAGGCAGAGAGAGAGGAAAGAATTTGTCTGAAGAAAGAAAAGCAAACTGAACGTTCTTCATGTGTGACAGAGGAAGCTCTCCATGGATACAACAATCTGGACAAAGCATCACCTCCACATGAGTGACCATAAACCAAGTCAGGAGTTCACCTGCTCAGAGTCTGAGAACTTCTGACTGTAACTTAGTGGTTAAGATAAAGCCAGGGGGTGAATTCTGGGAACTGACATCACCACAATTGTGTGAAGGAGAAGACTTTAGCTGCTGTAAGGGTCTCTTCATAAATTCAGTAAGAAAACTAAAGTGGATTTTTATCAGTTCAGAACAGCATCACAAACACACACACACACACACACACACACACACACGCACACACACACACACATATATTTTTCTTTTAGTCTTTTTTGTTATTCCTATTTATTAATTCAAGTTTAAGTTGAGTCATGAAATGTAAAACAAATGTGTTGTGAGAATATCAGTAGTCAGAAAGAGAAGAAGAAATCACATATTGAATGTGAATTCTGATCTGACCACGTGTGTCCTCTTGTGTGTCCAAACAGAAACATCTGGGGGTGACACTGAGTGACATCAAGAGGAGACTTGAGGAGAGAGAGAAGACACTGAAGGAGATGAGGAGGGAAATGGAGGAGATGAAGGTGAGTGGAATAGGAAGACAACACTTCATATCAAAGAGAGGAGAAATAAATGAGAACTTGAAGAGCAGCAGAGCTTCACTGGTGATGATGAGTAGGGACACAAGAAGGGAGAGTTAGAGAAGATGTTGTGTGGTGTCCTTCATGGCCTTTCACTGTTGACAGAATCCCAGGTGTTATTCAGTGGAGACTCAGACAGCATCATCCTAAAGTCCTCTGATATTCCATCAGCTGCTTAAAGGAGACTTAACTCAACTAACAGAAACTCACATTGAAGGTCGACGCTGATGTTCTGAATTAGATCAGCGGGCACAACGTTTTTTAATGGTCAATTTTTTTTTTTTTGTCCTAAAAAAGTAGCATTGCATGCAATCAAGTTCAACGTATACATGAAATGATTTTAAACGTCAAACTAAAAAATAATAAAAAACAAAACAAACAAAAAAAAAACTACCAAACATGAATCGCCCTCACCCAAGAAAAAGAGGACCAAAAATAATTTATGAAAATAAACAAATAAATAAATAAAGTAAAAAGGCATAACATTCTTTTTCTCTGCTATGAATGCTAAAGTTTCTAAAGTTTTATAAATTAGATCTTACCATATTTTAAAAAAGCTTTGAACAGAACTTTTAAGTGAGACTTTGTTTTTTTCCAATTTCAAATTGTTCAGAACATCAGTGAACCAGTGACTTATAACCGGTGGGCTGTTAAATGTGCAAACATGTGCAGTGTGGTGAATAAAAAGTGCTATTCATCTCAGTCAAAGGCTTTCTCTGTGTCCAAAGATAATAAGATCTCTGCTGTGTTAGATGCTGTGTGTGAGTATATTACATTAAACAGAAAATGAAGGTTTGAAGGTAACTGTCAGCCTTTAATAAATCTGGTTTGGCCTTGTGATATTATATTATTCAGAAGTGAAATTGATCTGTATGCTGCACATTGTGATAAATATTTATATGTCTTTGAATAAAACAGGAATTAATTCTTGGTGAACAGTTTGAGGTAGAATTTTGTTGTCTGTAGCTTCTGTAAACTTTGTTAATAATAATTTAACTAACTCAGTTGAAAATTTCTTTATAAAATTCCACTGGTTGCCATCAGGGCCTGTTGTTTTCCCACTTTGGAGTGCGTTTACAGAATCCAGTAGTTCTTATAGTGTCTGAGGTTTGTCCAATTCCACTAAGAGTGTCCAGCTGTTGTATTTGCATTACATCAAAGAACTCCTCAGATTGTGTCTCATCTTCTTTAAACTGAGTAGAATATATAAATACTTATAGTACTTGTTAAATATGTGTTATATTTTTAGTCTTCGTGACTTTATCTCCAGTTGTGATTCTAATTTCTGTTAATGCATTGCAAGCTTCCAGCTTGTTGATTGCTGATCTAAGATCTTATTAGCCCTCTCTCCATGTTCACCATAATGATGTTGTGATTTAAAGATGAGTTGTTTAGGTTCTGTTGTTGTCAAGAGGTTACATTCTGTTTGTAAAGCCTGTCCTTTCCTGTACAAAGCGTCATTTGGAGATCTGGCATATTCTTGATTTATTCTGGAGGTCAAAATGGTCTTCTCTTGTTCATTCTGGTATTTCTCAGTTTTATTATACTCCAAAGCTTAAGGATCTCCACTGTTTGACTGAGTGCAGACTTTGCATAATGTACACCTCCAAATGTTTTACTTAAGCTTTAACATTTTATGACAAAGGTCAGTACGGTTGTCTTGTGGTGGAACCTGCTTAATCCCAGATCCACTGTCCTTCACTCACTTTTCATGTGGAGTTTACCCCTTCTTCCTGTATATCAGTGGGTTTCCTCCAGTTATTCCAGATCATCCCCCACAGCCTTATAATATAGTTTGATTAATTGGCAGAAACTCCAGATTGGCTTATTGTGATTGCTAGTGCAGGTCTGACCCTGGAATGAGCTGGAAACTGTCCAATATAGCACACTTTCTGATGCCCAGTTCTGCCAGAAGTTGAGAGAATGAGCAGAGTCAGAACTCCTCACACACATTTATGTGCCCAGACAGACCAAATTCATCCAACCTAATTTATTTAACACAGACTCACATTAAACAGACCAGCGCCATCTACTGTGCTAAAGTATTAAACACAGCCGGTCCAGACCACTGGGGTGTGTCTTTGTTTCAAAGAAAATAGGTGGGCACAATATGTCACTCAAAACTGTGTAGTCCAATCCAGACACAGAGGTGACAGCTGAAGACGTAGAAGTAAAGGAGAGTAGTGATGGGAAGTTCGGGTCATTTTACCGACTCGGACCTTTGAGTCTCGTTCAGCAAAATGAACGAATCCTTTTTCGAGTCATTTTGTTCATTTCGTTCATTTTAGCAAAATATAATTAAAATGTTACCTGTTACCTCCCTAACACATCTACTGCTTACACAAATGTTGATCACACTACAAACAAGACAAAACTATAATACTATAAGAAACAGAAAATATTAATTCATTGTTTACCTGGGTCTTTACTCTATGATTCGCTCACCTTGCCTCTTATCTGACAAGTTTTCGGGTTTGAATCGTTCGTTCATAACGTGACAGCCCAATTAGCTAACCAAGGCAGTCTGAGCTGGAAAAAGAATTGATTAGTTCATCTCTTGAGTCTTTGGGTTCGAGTCGTTCGTTCATCACGTGACAGCCCCATAAGCTTAACCTAGTATGCAGTCTGAGCCGGAAACAGAATTGATTAGTTCATTCCTCGAGTCTTTCTAGTCGTTTGTTCTTTTGTCACATGACCACTTACCAGCTCAGTACCTCAGTCAAATACTAACGTAAAATTCCATTTGTTGTATGTTGGATTGTAAATGACTTTAACTCTCCAGTTTTTATTTCATTTTGGGTTACAACTTGAAGTTTAAGTTATCATAACCTTAATATTTTAAACTAACTTTATTCATTCAAATTCAAAATGTTATTTGCTTTTATTTTGTCATTATGTCCTTTTTGACCAATCTTTTTATACAAATATTAGACCAATATGTTAAGTCTGCATAGGAAAAACAATTATTATACCAGGAAACTCAAAATTGGAGTAAAAATGAACACTGCTATAGAATAGTGTACGATTATTAACTATAAGTACTTTGTAATTGTAGGCTTGGATTATTTTATCATATAGCCTAGTGTTTGTTTACTTTACTGATAGACAAAGACAATGAAAGGACAAATTAAGCAATAATTTATTTGTAACAGGATTATTTATTTATAAAATAACACACCACAGATCCTCAAGAAACAGTAACAAAATCATCCACATTACTAACCGAGGATGGTAAACCGGATGGACGCAGGGACATCCGGCCATGGGCCGTAGCCGCAAAAAGACGTACTGCGCAGGTGCCCCAAGAAATGAGGCGCCGCGAGAGGTGGCCGCGACCACAGAAAAAAGGAGTGAGCAAAGAAAAAAGGAGTCAAAGAAATGAGACGCCGTGACCACAGAAAAAAGGAGTCAGCACAGAAAAAAGGAGTCAAACGCAGGCGATGCACACAGCGCTGCACGAAACCCATTGCACACGAAACTAGCACACAAAAAAAAAGAAGCCGTTCGCGCCCCACAAATCCCACACCCACCTCCAAGCACCCCCCCCCCCCCTACAAGCAACGGACGGGACACACACAAAGAGGAGGATTCAACAAGCCCCTGGCACACAAAAAGAAAGAAGCCGCTCGCGCCCCACCAATCCCACCACCCCCTCCAAGCAACATCCCCCCCCCCTCCTCAGACGCCGGCAAAGCACACAGCGCCGCACGAATCCCATTGCACACGAAACGGGACGCACACAAACAAGCTCCTAGCACACCAAAAAAAAGAAGCCGTGACCGCCACACAAAGCCCGTTAGACATGAAACGGGACAGACTACGGACATGGCACACGACACGTTCACAAAGACGACGACTCAGACCCACAAACACACTAACATCAATAAGAAGTGACACCCAAAGCCTCATTTCTGAAGGAACCGTCCGTATTAAACATACGTCATCTCAACACCTTCACACTATGCAGCATAGGTGGATCTCCTTACACTGAGCACTATTAACCGTTCAACTGCAGAAAAGGCTCCATATTAACAGTGAGTGCGATCCTCCTTATTACTTATCCATATTTCTCACGCTGAAGAACAAACAAGTCATGAATACACGATCACAGGTACAAAACGATACGGCTCAGATAACGGGACCAAACACACGAACCCGCATGAAAAAACAAAATACACGGCGGCACATACAACGCGCTTCTGAACCTCCGGAAGAAAAAATGTCTCGGCTCCAAAAACGCAAAGCTCAACTAACACAATAACAGAAACCAGCGCATGTGGACAGACACAATGAACGTACACGCATACAGCACGCGTCTCAAAGGGCTGCATCGAAACAGGCACGGATTCAAAACGAAACACCTCCCGTCTCAGACATACGTAAACGGCAGCGAAGGGACAAAATAAATAAACGCAGACGTCTACACCGTGCATCTGGAATGCCGAAAAACAAGCAGGCAAGGCTCCAAAAAGAGAAAGCTCAACTGACCGACATACAAAAACGAGCAAGGCTCAATACAAACAATACACGCAGTAGACTACAGCGGGCTTCTCACACAGCACAGGCAAATCGATTACAGCTCCAAAACAACACGTCCCAAATACTACACATACAACGACGCGCCTCTCAAATGGCACAAGCAAAACATACACATCATGGACATCAACGCCAGACACCTGCTAAACGCTTGCGTTAGCTGACAACGCGTTCAATAATGAGTCCACTATTCAGGAAAATTCATTGGGATTAATGAATGTCATTTGCAATCTTTGTCATTCACTTAACTTCCCTGAAGAAACAACTGACAATACAAGTAATGAATTTACACGTTGTTGTCAAAACGGTCAAATTAGACTGCCTCCTTTACATTCATATCCTGAATATCTACAGAACCTTCTAACTGACGATGTACCTGAAAGTGAAAACTTTATGAACTGCATTAGATCCTACAAATCGGTATCCACTATGAACATGAACAGTGGCACTGCACATGACATCCGTCTTGCAAAACTGTTAATTATTGATAAATGTGCAATGGCATCCAGTCACTTACTCAACACCATTCATAAACTTCTACAAACATTTATGAATAATAATATTCCCTTTGGAGGAAAGGTACTTTTCTTAGGAGGAGATTTTAGACAGTGCTTACCTATTGTTTCACATGCCATGCGCTCAGCTATTGTTCAGTGCACCTTAAAATACGCAGACAATTAACATTGCTTTCAAAAGATACACTTAGTACAAAACATGCGATGTCCAGATCCAGATCATAACAATTGGTTATTACATCTGGGAGATGGTACACTCACCAATACAGATAGACCTCACCCAGATATTAGTACAATTCCTCAAGCCTTTATCTGCGACGGCTTAGTTACAGAGATATTTGGAACAGCAATCTCATTAGACCAAATGCCCCTTTTAACACAATGCGCTATATTATGTCCAAACAATATTAATGTAGATAACATAAATACCCAAGTCATTGCATTACTTCCTGGAGAGACACAACTCTTTCTAAGCTCTGACAAAGTTGACTCTGATCACGACGATGACCATCTTCATTGACCTTACAAGTTCTGACCTGGAATTACCTTTTACACTTAAACGGCGTGTACAAAGAAATTTTCCAATAACCCTTTACACTGTGCCACACACTTTATTGTTTGCTTTCTATTTGCATCATCTACACCTTCACACTATTCTATATCTCATTCATACATCACGCTCTTTCTCATTCCCAACACCAGGGGTTGGCGATCGAAGCGAGCAGGGGGCGGAGCCCCCTAGTAGTGACAGAAATTGACAGACCTTTTTATTTATAAGAAAATGCGTTTTAGATATTTTTGATAATTTCTAAATATGATCCAACATACAACAAATGTAATTTTACGTTAGTATTTGACTGAGGTACTGAGCCGGTAAGTGGTCACGTGACAAAAGAACGAACGACTCGAAAGACTCGAGGAATGAACTAATCAATTCTCTTTCCGGCTCAGACTGCATAGGTTAAGCT
The DNA here is from genome assembly GCF_900747795.2 of Erpetoichthys calabaricus. NCBI lineage: Eukaryota > Metazoa > Chordata > Cladistia > Polypteriformes > Polypteridae > Erpetoichthys > Erpetoichthys calabaricus. The sequence continues at coordinate 4,346,056 of NC_041398.2, forward strand.
TATGGGGCTGTCACGTGATGAACGAACGACTCAAACCCGAAGACTCGAGAGATGAACTAATCAATTCTGTTTCCGGCTCAGACTGAGTTGGTTAAGCTTATGAAGTTGCGCAAATGAGCATGCGCGACTGAACGAATCACTCCCACGAGACGACTTGTTCTTCCCGAGTCACATTAAAGATTCGTTCAAAATGAACGAATCGTTCAAGAACGACCCATCACTAAAGGAGAGCCAACCTCACAGACTGACCTTCACTTTGGTTTATGGTTCTATGTTCATCTGCTTTAGTTGTTTCCTTCTAAAATTTCTGCTTATTAGTAATGCATGAAATCCCCTCTAGACACCCATGCTAACCGTGACATTTTTCAGCCAGGATTTCTTTCCCTAGATTGTGTTCAAAGTCTTGTTTCATGTGTTTTTTGTTTATTTATTTATGTTAATGTTGATGAGAATGAGTATCTGCTTTATTCTTTGTATTTGATTTTGTCTATAAGCTACCCGTGTTACGTTCCATGTGGTTTGTGTGTGGCTCACCAAGAGGTGGACCATGTGCCAATCACTGCCAGGAGCTATCCTTTGCCCTTTAAATCCCAAGGGTCTCCCATAGTTTCATCTATCTATCTACAGTCATATAAAAAAGTTTGGGAACCCCTCTCAGTCTGCATAATAATTTACTCTACTTTCAACAAAAAAGATAACAGTGGTATGTCTTTCATTTCCTAGGAACATCCGAGTACTGGGGTGTTTCCAGAACAAAGTTTTTTAGTGACACAGTATTTAGTTGTATGAAATTAAATCAAATGTGAAAAACTGGCTGTGCAAAAATTTGGGTCTCCTTGTAATTTTGCTGATTTGAATGCATGCAACTGCTCAATGCTGATTGCTTGCAATACCAAATTGGTTGGATTAGCTCGTTAAGCCTTGAACTTCATAGACAGGTTTGCCCAATCATGAGACACGGTATTTAAGGTGGTCAATTACAAGTTGTGTTTCCTTTTGACTCTCCTCTGAAGAGTGACAGCATGGGATCCTCAAAGCAACTCTCCAAAGATCTGAAACAAAGATTGTTGAGTCTCATGGTTTAGGGGAAGGCTACACAAAGCTATCTCAGAGGTTTAAACTGTCAGTTTCAACTGTAAGGAATATAATCAGGAAACGGAAGGCCACAGGCACAGTTGCTGTTAAACCCAGCAGGTCTGGCAGGCCAAGAAAAATACAGGAGCGGCATATGAGCAGGATTGTGAGAATGGTGACAGACAACCCACAGATCACCTCTAAAGACCTGTAAGAGCATCTGGCTGCAAATGGTGTATCTGTACATCGTTCTACAATTCAGTACAATTTGCACAAAGAACATCTGTATGGCAGGGTGATGAGAAAGAAGCCCTTTCTGCACTCACACCACAAAGAGAGTCGCTTGTTGTATGCCAATGCTCATTTAGACAAGACAGATTCATTTTGGAACAAAGTGCTTTGGACTAATGAGAGAAAAATGAGTTATTTGGTCAGAACAAAAAGCGCTTTGCATGGCGGAAGAAGAACACCGCATTCTAAATAAAAACACCTGCTAGCTACTGTCAAATTTGGTGGAGGTTCCATCATGTTGTGTGGCTGTGTGGCCAGTTCAGGGACTGGGGCCCTTGTTAAAGTCGAGGGTTGGATGAATTCAAACCAGTATCAGCAAATTCTTCAGGATAATGTTCAAGCATCAGTCACAAAGTTGAAGTTACGCAGGGATTGGATATTCCAACAAGACAATGACCCAAAATACAGTTCGAAATCTACAGTGGCATTCATTCAAAGGTACAATGTTCTGGAATGGCTGTCACAGTCCCCAGACTTGAATATCATCAAAAATCTATAGGGTGATTTGAAGCAGGCTGTCCATGCTCAGCAGCCATCAAATTTAACAGAACTGGAGAGACTTTGTATGGAAGAATGGTCAAAAATACCTCCATCCAGAATCAAGAAACTCATCAAAGGCTATAGGAGGACAGCGTCTAGAGGCTGTTAGATTTACAAAAGGAGGCTCAACTAAGTATTGATGTCATATCTCTGTTGGGGCGCCCAAATTTATGCACTTGTCTAATTTTGTTATGATGCATATTGCATATTTTCTGTTAATCCAATAAACTTAATGTCACTGCTGAAATACTACTGTGTCCATAAGGCATGTCATATATTAAAAGGAAGTTGCTACTTTGAAAGCTCAGCCAATGAGAAACAAAAATCCAAAGAATTAAGAGGGGTTCCCAAACTTTTTCATATGACTCTATCTATCTATCTATCTATCTATCTATCTATCTATCTATCTATCTATCTATCTATCTATCTATCTATCTATCTATCTATCTATCTATCTATCTATCTATCTATCTATCTATCTATCTATCTATCTATCTATCTAATTTCCTCAGTCTTATGTAGACTAGTGTGTGGTGTAGGCAGAACTTCTAATCAGTATGTCACTACTGCTCCTCAGCTTTGTACCTAAGTCTTTAAATTGTCCTGCAGAACTGGTGGTGTGATGCAACCTCTTATAATTGTTCACTTAGAACTGGACACATGTGACAATGACAACTGACTCCTTCCTTCCCTGCTCTGGCCAGGAGCCTATCCACTCAACCAGTTTGGTTTTCCACATGTGCACCATATGTGCAAAGTTCTGAATACAGCATAACACCTCCAGCATTGGGGTTGATGATCCTGGACAGCATGCACCTTTTACTTTACATTTACTTCCCACATACAATAGTAACACCCCACCAAGTGTCATCACACACATATGAGACATAGTTGCAATAGCTAATTCATTAGCAATAATGCAAAGTTCATAAATGAAATAGAAATACACAGAAATAAAGACTCAGAACTCTGACCTTTACAATGACAAAGAAATTGCAGAAGGCAGATAAGCAAAGAGTTCATGAAATTAAATGAAATCTGAAGCTTCTTGACTAACACCTAGACCCTCTTGTTTAATATGTCGATCTAACAGGTCTGACATTGTGATGTCACCCTAAACTAGAACACAACTACTATACACAAGACTCCAGTCCAGAAATACTTTTATGTTCACACAATTACCTTCTAATACACAAGTTTACTCCTCTAAACAAATATATCTTCTTCTTCTTCTTTATTCCTGATGTGTGTTGTCCTACTCCACTCCTAACCCCAGGCGGAGCAGGATATGCCCTTTTTAAAGGCAGACATTGTAAAACTCCCAGGTCAAATGGAGTCCTCACATGACAGTAGAGCTGTCCCCCAGTAGTTCCTGCCAATGGCTGTCAAGATCCTTCACAAGGATGGCTATTATGACTGCGTAGCCCATAAAGTCCTGCAGTTTCCTTAATAGGATCATCAGTAGAATGATGTTGTTATCTGGCCTAGTGGGAAGATCATATTGTCTGGGTGCCAGTCTCCAAATTCCCTTCACTCTGCAAATAAAGTATCACCAATCACTCCAGCCAATTCAAACTGACCTTCACAACATCAAAATAGCAACAAATCTGTCTTGCGATTAGTTATTCTTATTAGGTGACTCAATTCTAAATCTTTATCCTATCCAATCAGATATCTGTGGAAAGAGAGATGGGAGAAAACAAGAAGAGCTTCACTGCTCTGATACGGTGCATTGTGGAAGCCAATAGGAAACTGACTGAAAGGATCAAAGAACAAGAAAAGAGAGAAATTGAGAAGACTGAAGGAGTCACGAAGCAACTGGAGAAGGAGATTGAGGAGCTGAAGAGGAGAGAAGCTGAGCTGAAGGAGTTGTCAGAGATCAAGGACCATGTCCACTTCCTACAGGTGAGAGTGACACTTCACAGGGAGTCTGATCAGACTGGGGAGTGTGGGACCTGAGAACATTTAGAGAAAAATTTAAAAGTTCTGAGGAGTTTGTACAACATGACAAGAACAAGCCATTCAGCTAAGCACAGATCGTCTTTTCATATTTACTTAACATTTGAAATATTCCATTTACAAATATCTCAAAGTTGGTAACTTCATGTACATGACAGACAGATGAATCTAAAATTGTCTGTGTGAAAAATTGAATTTTTATGAAACGTAAAAGATGACATCTAATCAAAGACAGTGCTAACTCTTCTGCCAGGCCACCTTCTGATGTCTCCATCCTTAAACTGATGAGAATCAAATCCTTCAGCATTTCCTCACAGCTCTGACCCCACAGTCCAGTCTCGTCTCTCATCTCCCATCTTTCTCTTGTGCTTTTATCTCACACTACACACAAAAGTCCTGATGTTGACTGTGTTTTGCAGACGTTAGGGAGATTCTCTTCTTGATTGACACTCCACACATAGTGGTTGCTATATAACTCAGGTTGCCGTAACTTTCTCTGCTTTGTGTGGTTGATGATGGTGATGAAGACACAAAGGCTCCCAGGATTTCCTCACAAGTTACACTTCTAAGCTGCAGACCTTCAATTGTATAATCAAATCGAAGAGCTTTATCCCTACATGTGTTAGTCTTTACATTTCATTTAATTAAGTTTGTCTCAGTACCATAAGGAGCCCAATACCTTGTTTTGTGTGCCAGCTCAATTCTGGACCCACCTGTCCCCTCAATCCCTTTTTCTTGAGTCCCCTCTCATGGAGTCCTGCGTGAAAAGCTCATTGATAGTTAAGGTTGATAATCTCTGATTCTCCACTACACTCCACCAAATATTCTCTCATAAATAACCAACAAGTCAATGACAGGCGTTCTCACCATCTAAACCCAAACTGACTGCCCACCACACTGATCCTTAATTCAGAAGACCCCCCTCTTATCAGCATTACTTACTTTTTAATGTCTCCTTTCTGAAATTTCATCCCCTCTTCTCTCCTGATGCAGATTTTCTCATCTCGCTGTGTCCTTCCTGCTGATGAAGACTCGCTGAGCTTCACTGTCACCGCTGATTTCTCATTTGAGGGCATGAGAAAGGAGCTGTCAGATCTGACAAAGAGTCTGGAGTGGATCAGCCAGGGGGATATCATGACATGGACTCCATCAGGTAGAGCATCTGGTGACATTGTGTTTGTTATTGAAGTCCATGAGAATGACCTGAGTGACAATAAGAGGACACTGAAGAAGGCCTGCTCTTTAACATTTATCTGCATTTCTTTGCTGTTAATTATTTTTTACTATATAGTGCCTTTCACAGTGATTAGCTGAGTTATAACAAACTCTCTTAATAATCAGTTGTTCTTAATCAGATGTTTTGGAATTTTAACTTGAAATGTTATACTCCTTATACGACTTCCATATACTTTATTAAAAAGTCATTTTTTCACTAGATGGAGCCCTGAAGATGTCCCGACTGTACCTGCTTGACAATATTTATAAAATACAGTATATTTATGACATTGTATGTTAGCACAAAAAACAAGCCATGGAGTTCAAAGGTGAAACAAAGATCAGCACAAAAGGATGAAATCATTTGTAAAGGTTTGAGTGTTCCCAGCAGCACAGTGGCCTCAAAAATTTTGGAATCATGGGGATGCTTTCTAGAGATGGCCATTCTGAGTAACTGGGAAGGAAGGGCCTTAGCCAGGGAGGTGACCAAAAACCTAATGGTCGCTACAACAGAAATTCAGACGTCCTCTGCTGAGATAAGAGAAACTATAGGAGGGATGTCCATCTCAGCAGCGCTCCACAAATCAAGTGTTTATGGGTAGAGTGGCCAGGCAGAAGATACTCTCGAGTAAAAGACAAATGACAGGCTGAGAGCATCAAGGGAAAGATTCAATGAGCTGATGAGACAAAAATTGAACTCTTTAGACAGAAGACCAAGAAGGAAGTCTGGAGAGGACCAGGCACTGCTCAACACCTGCCTAATGCCATGTCTACAGTGAAGATGGTGGTGACAGCATCAGGCTATGGGGACAGAGTGACAGGTCAGAACTGAGGGGAGAAGAAGTACAGTCAAATACAGAGAGGACCTCAGACCTCAGACTGGGTGATGGATCAATGACCTGAAGACTATGGTCAAGACAACTCTGGAGTGGCTTTGTGACAAGTCTGAGGGTCCATAAAAGACCCAGACAGAGACCCCACAGAACGTGTGTGGAGAGACCAGAAGATGGCAGTTCACAGACGCTTCACTTGAAATCTTGAAAGCTTGTAGTGACACTTAGTCATTAAGACCACCAAAGGGGCTTGCACAAAGACCTGAATTAAATGTCTGAATACTTCTAGGAAGGAGACGTTTCAGTTTTGATTTGTAATAAATGTGCAGACCTTTCTGAAAACCTGCGCTCACTTTGTCATTATGGGTTACTGAGTGTAGACTGATGAGCACAAAAGGCACATTAATATATTTAAAATGAAATCAACAACACAGTAAAGTGTGCAGAAAGTGAGGGGGTCTCAATACTCTCTGACTCCCTGTATATTTATTATTAATATGAATATTCAGATCGACATTTGGCCTAATTTGCCAGCCCTTGCATATTTTATAAATGTTTTATTTGAACTTCTCTGCATTTGTAATACGTGTTTAAGAACTAAACTAAGATCCCACAATGCCATCTTCACAGTTTCCATTCTTCTTCTCTTTTCTTTTTATTTTCAGCTCATGAAGCTCCAGTTTTCACCCTCCAGCCTCCTGAACCTCAGAGCAGAGACGACTTTTTAAAATGTGAGTTTGTGCTTTGACTGAATGGATCATCACAATAAAAATCATTTAAGTTTTAATAGATAAGGGGGGAATTTTTCGTACGTGGATTACTCGTTTAGCCGGATGTAATTGTTGACGATTTGGCCTGATCCTGGATCTGTTGGTTTTTCGAAACTCTTACTGGATGTGTTGTCATAGCAGCACATCCAAATCCTCAAACCTGCTCGGAGCAGGGGGGGTATTTTCCGTACGTCGCTTAAATGATCCGAGATCAGTTGCCTCATCTTGGACGAGTTAATGCCAGTGAAACTCATCCGGGATAAGTCGGTTTTTCAAACGCAGCCGTGTAGTAGATTAGTCTAGTTGGTTCTAATCATACGAGATGAATGCACGCGCCCGCGCTGATTGAAAGGCCCATATATATTGAGTCTAGAAAACATGATCAGCAAGTCTTTGATAGGCTGTAACAAAATGGCGAAAGAATGGGCGCAGTTTTTTTCACACAAGCGGAGCAAGACCTTTCATAAGATGGACATGAAGAATTTCAAGATTTAATATGCACAAGGGGTGCAAAGACGGCTAGCAAAAAGTGGCCGACAAATTAAATGTGTGTGCATTGTGTCATAATTCACACAGATTAATTATTATTTAATATGTCATAATTCCAGATCAAACGTGAGCACAAGTAGAACATGGGAACAGGTTAAAGTGAAGTACAAGAATATACTTCAAACTGGTAAATATTGGTATATAACTATTTAAAGAACTGATGACATAAAGAATCATATATAACATAAAGAACATTAATTTTAAAGCTAATAAGAAGGCAGACAAGCAAAAACAGGTGGAGGTCCACGTGGTCCAGACCTAACCCCTGCAGAAGAGTTGGCTCTCCAGCAAAATGCTCATCGCCCTGTTTCTGAGGGCATTCCAGGGGTAAGCTCCTCATCAGAACCAGTGGCAGGATGCAGTGGTCACTTCATTTAAGGTAAAGGATGGTCATTGCATATATTTGTCCTCCATGTGTGCCATAGGTATGTTCCATATAGCCCTCTTTTTTGTTGGGTCAGTTGCAGGGAATGTCATATCCCTACAACCTGTGTCTGACCAACGAGATATTGACGAAGGTCAAATATTTGATGAAGACACTGTGTCTGATTATTCGGATCTGCGTACAATCCAGTGCCCCAATCACATTTGGAATTGAAGAGTCGCATAGTGTGGGGGAGGAGTGATCTCCTCAGTCTGTCAGTGGAGGAGGATGCTGACAGCAGTCTGTCACTGAAGCTTCTTTTCTGTCTGGAGATGATCCTGTTCAGTAATGCAGTGGATTTTCCATGATTGACAGGAGTCTGCTCAGTGCCCGTCGCTCCGCCACAGATGTCAGACTGTCCAGCTCCGTGCCTACAATAGAGCCTGCTTTCCTCACCAGTTTGTCCAGGCGTGAGGCGTCCCTCTTCTTTATGCTGCTTCCCTAGCACACTACTGTGTAGAAGAGGGTGCTCACCACAACTGTCTGATAGAACATCTGCAGCATCTTATTGCAGATGTTGAAGGACGCCAGCCTTCTAAGGAAGTATAGCCATCTCTGTCCTCTCTTGCACAGAGCATCAGTATTGGCAGTCCAGTCCAGTTTATCATCCAGCTGCACTCCCAGGTATTTATAGGTATGTACCCTCCGCACGCAGTCACCTCTGATGATCACGGGGTCCGGGAGGGGCCTCCCTGATGAGACTACCAGAGTAAAGCTGACTTCCGATTGAACCGAAGGAGAGTTTAAATGAGGAGAAAATGCAGTGTAGTGTGGTGGTGAAGACTTTGGACTTCAAACTGTGAGGTTGTGGGTTCAAATCCCACTACTGACACCACTGTGTGACCTGAGCAAGTCACTTCACCTGCCTGGGCTACAATTGGACAAAGAAAAGAAAAGGAAACAATGGAATCTCAGATGATGGGAGTCACCTTGGATAAGAATGACAGTCAAATAATAATCAGAGATGACAGGAAACACACTAAAGAAAGAAAGAAAGAAAGAAAGAAAGAAAGAAAGAAAGAAAGAAAGAAAGAAAGAAAGAAAGAAAGAAAGATGGGAAAGGCACAGCAAAATACAGATAGATAGATAGATAGATAGATAGATAGATAGATAGATAGATAGATAGATAGATAGATAGATAGATAGATAGATAGATAGCAAATGCTGATTGTAACTTTTATTAACATAATTTACTATATGAGTTTCTGAAGTGTGGCAGTGGATTGATTTTACATTATAGAGGTGGGCTTTAACAATAAAAAGTGTCATTTAATAAAGCCAGTGGTCAGTGTGGACAGGCCATTAGAACTTTGACCTCAATGGTGACCTTGTGATGTTTATCATAATTTCTGCTGGCTGAGAGGACTTCCAAATATCTGAACTGCCTGCCTTTCACTTTGTTGTTTGTTGTCGTCTTTTCATAATTTATTTTAAATCCCCACATATTCTGTCCAATCAGATGAGCTCTTTATTATTAGTGTCTCATCAGCGCAGCTCCTGATTGGCTGTTGTTAATTGTCTGTGTTGTGCTCCTCCCCCAGTCCCGTTACACACTCCCAGATTTCCTCACTCGTTTTCTTTTCTCTCCTTTCAGACTTCTGTCCCCTCACACTGGACATCAACATAGCAAACAGAGTCCTCCATCTGTCTGAAGGGAACAAGAAGGTGACACGTGAGAGGACAGAAGCCAAATATCCTGATAATCCTGACAGATTTGACTACTGGCCTCAAGTTCTGTGCAGAGAGGCTCTGACAGGGACTCGCTGTTACTGGGAGGTGGAGTGCAGTGGAGGTGAACTGGTGATTGGAGTCACATATAAAGGACTAAGCAGGAAAGGAAAGGGCAGGGAGTGCAGCCTTGGAAACAACGACAAGTCCTGGTGTTTGCAGTGGTCTCTTTCCCAGTACTTTGTGTGTCACAATAACAAGCGGACTGTAATTAGCGCCCCCTACAGCCCCAGAATAGGTGTGTATCTGGACTGGCCTGCTGGCTCTCTGTCATTTTATAGCGTCTCACACACAATGACCCTCCTGCACAGGTTCAACACCTCCTTCACTGAGCCCCTCTATCCAGGGTTTTATCTTGATCCTCACTGCAGTGTAATAATCAGCCATCTGACACCATGTGACCACTGACCAGTACCCTCCACCGGTCACTTGATGTCCCAACAAGCTCAGGTGTCTTTGTGTTTGTAGTTTGGGATTAAAATTGATTTTACAGCATGGGTGGGGATGCAGCACCTCTGTGATCGAATCTGGTGATAAGAATGTGGGGCATGTGCGACTGTCAGGGTCTCCATTATTATTTGGTTTGAGTAGTCAATCAGGTGTGTGTCATAATAAGGGGTGGTGACACCTCAGACCTACAAATACCAGACTGACCAACAGGGGTCACTGTTGATTTACAGCCACATGTCCTTCTGGCTGACACCCCAACAACTGCTGTGTCCTCTGAGTGTCACTGAATGTCACCTGTTAAGTCAGTCTATATAGCGCCTTTCAGTAGTGCTGTTCCAGCAGGACCACATGCCTGTCTCAGTATCAAGAGCCTCATTCCAGTGACTATTTAAGAGCGCAGAGTGACAGAAGTGACTGGAGTGCTGGCTTCTGAACAGACATTGTCTGCCCCTCTATTAGTTACTTAGGTGGTCTGTCACCTCTGAATTAAATCACTGTGAGTGTCTAAAGACAAGGACTCACAGCTCAGTCACATGTAGGCCATACTGATGGAATTTGGTGTTTTACTGAGTCACTTGGTGTCACGTTAGACATTAAACTGCACCTCCTCCTTGTTGTTCCCACCGCCACCCAACCTCAAGGAGACGATTCAACTGACTGACTTCACCTTCACTGTCGGTGTTTAAAGTGACAATCAGATGTGACACTTGGAGACACTTTTATCTTTCTACTGACATCCAGATTCCGAGGATTAATTTACAATTCCCTCAAGACCCCTCAAGGAGTGTCGAGTCACCTGACAAAAGTCTGTGTGAAGAAGCCAATGAAGGCCCAGGCTGACAACCCCCATCATGTATTACAGGCCTCACCAGCAGATGGTGACTATTACTTCTAAATCTGTCATCTTTATGGAGCCTGATAGGTTAAAAGGAAAGTGAGGAAAGAGTAAGGGGTGATGATGATAGAGAAGAGAGTCAGGGGGATAAAGGGTGAGATGAATGACCTGAGACTGAGTGAGTCAGATGAGTGTGTCACTTGTGTGTTTGTGCTGTTAACACTTAAATAAATAAAGAGCTGAGTTTTGTTTCTCCCATCATATTTTCTGCTCTTTGACTCTTTGGCACACGCTGATGGTTGATGACCACACTGGACACATCATCAGTCACTGATAATCGACTCCACATCAGCTCCGGTGGTCCTCATCATGTGCTGTAAACTCAGACACTGGTCATGTGACTTGCACCTTAGTGACTTTCCTGTGACTTTCAGGGCTGTGACATCAGCTGATTCTTCTGGAGCCAAACTGCTTCCTCTTGTGGCCTCTCTGCATATTAAATACATGAGAAGTTAGGATGTAAAGTGTTGTACAGTGTTTGGTGAGGTCTAAAAAATATTGAACAATTTGGTTTTATAAGAATTAATGTGTAAAAGAATATTTAACTATTAATCTTTTGTTGATTATGATTAGGTGTTACATTCACAGAGATAAATGGCTTGTTATTGCTTCACAGTTTGTAAAATTTGAATTCCTCATTAATTTAAAAAGATTAAAAAACAACAACATAAGGACAATTGTTATTTGTCAAATCTGTTCATTTTATAACTTTTAATTTGTAAATTCCTCTGATCATATCTCATATTTTGTATGTTTTGAAGATATTAGGACTTCTTGTTTATGATTATTCCTCTTTAATAAAAGGACAAGTGTCTGTGTGTCTGTCTGTGTATCTGTCCAGTTACTTTGTCTCTGTCTTTCCAACTGGCATCTCTCTCTCTTGCGCGCGCTGCCTGTGTGTATATGTATCTCTCTCTCGCTCTCTCTCACGCCTTCTTGTGTGTCTGTGTCTCTCTCTCTCACTACCTGTGTGTCTGCGTCTCTCTCTCTCTCGCGCTGCCTGTGTGTATGTGTCTCTCTCTCTCTCACGCTGCCTTTGTGTCTGCATCTCTCTCTCTCTTTCTCTCTCTCTCGCGCTGCCTGTGTGTATGTGTCTCTCTCTCTCTCACGCTGCCTTTGTGTCTGCATCTCTCTCTCTTTCTCTCTCTCGTGCTGCCAGTGTGTCTGCATCTCTCTCTTTCTCTCTCTCTCGCGCTGCCTGTGTGTCTGCATCTCTCTCTCTCTTTCTCTCTCTCTCGCGCTGCCTGTGTGTCTGTGTCTCTCTCTGTCTCGCGCTGCCTGTGTGTCTGCATCTCCCTCTCTTTCTCTATCTCGCGCTGCCTGTGTCTGCATCTCTCTCTCTCTTTCTCTCTCTCTCTCGCGCTGCCTGTGTGTCTGCATCTTTCTCTCTCTTTCTCTCTCTCTCGCGCTGCCTGTGTGTCTGCGTCTCTCTCTGTCTCGCGCTGCCTGTGTGTCTGCATCTCTCTCTCTTTCTCTCTCTCTCGTGCTGCCAGTGTGTCTGCATCTCTCTCTCTCTTTCTCTCTCGCGCTGCCTGTGTGTCTGCATCTCTCTCTCTCTTTCTCTCTCTCTCGCGCTGCCTGTGTGTCTGCGTCTCTCTCTGTCTCGCGCTGCCTGTGTGTCTGCATCTCCCTCTCTTTCTCTATCTCGCGCTGCCTGTGTCTGCATCTCTCTCTCTCTTTCTCTCTCTCTCTCGCGCTGCCTGTGTGTCTGCATCTCTCTCTCTGTTTCTCTCTCTCTCGCGCTGCCTGTGTGTCTGCGTCTCTCTCTCTCACGCTGCCTGTGTGTCTGCATCTCTCTCTCTCTTTCTCTCTCTCTCGCGCTGCCTGTGTGTCTGCGTCTCTCTCTGTCTCGCGCTGCCTGTGTGTCTGCATCTCCCTCTCTTTCTCTATCTCGCGCTGCCTGTGTCTGCATCTCTCTCTCTCTTTCTCTCTCTCTCTCACGCTGCCTGTGTGTCTGCATCTTTCTCTCTCTTTCTCTCTCTCTCGCGCTGCCTGTGTGTCTGCGTCTCTCTCTGTCTCGCGCTGCCTGTGTGTCTGCATCTCTCTCTGTTTCTCTCTCTCTCATGCTGCCAGTGTGTCTGCATCTCTCTCTCTCTTTCTCTCTCTCTCGCGCTGCCTGTGTGTCTGCATCTCTCTCTCTCTTTCTCTCTCTCTCGCGCTGCCTGTGTGTCTGCGTCTCTCTGTGTCTCGCGCTGCCTGTGTGTCTGCATCTCCCTCTCTTTCTCTATCTCGCGCTGCCTGTGTCTGCATCTCTCTCTCTCTTTCTCTCTCTCTCTCGCGCTGCCTGTGTGTCTGCATCTCTCTCTCTGTTTCTCTCTCTCTCGCGCTGCCTGTGTGTCTGCGTCTCTCTCTGTCTCGCGCTGCCTGTGTGTCTGCGTCTCTCTCTCTCACGCTGCCTGTGTGTCTGCATCTCTCTCTCTCTTTCTCTCTCTCTCGCGCTGCCTGTGTGTCTGCATCTCTCTCTCTGTTTCTCTCTCTCTCGCGCTGCCTGTGTGTCTGCGTCTCTCTCTGTCTCGCGCTGCCTGTGTGTCTGCGTCTCTCTCTCTCACGCTGCCTGTGTGTCTGCATCTCTCTCTCTCTTTCTCTCTCTCTCGCGCTGCCTGTGTGTCTGCGTCTCTCTCTGTCTCGCGCTGCCTGTGTGTCTGCATCTCCCTCTCTTTCTCTATCTCGCGCTGCCTGTGTCTGCATTTCTCTCTCTCTTTCTCTCTCTCTCTCGCGCTGCCTGTGTATCTGCGTCTCTCTCTCTCTCACGCTGCCTGTGTGTCTGCATCTCTCTCTCTCTTTCTCTCTCTCTTGCGCTGCCTGTGTATCTGCGTCTCTCTCTCTCTCTCACGCTGCCTGTGTGTCTGCATCTCTCTCTCTCTTTCTCTCTCTCTTGCGCTGCCTGTGTGTCTGCATCTCTTTCTCTTTCTCTCTCGCGCAACCTGTGTGTCTGCATCTCTCTCTCTCTTTCTCTCTCTCTCTCTCTGCCTTTGTGTCTGCATCTCTCTCTCTCTCTCTTTCTCTCTTTCTCGCGCTGCCTGTGTGTGTCTCTCTCTGTCTCGCGCTGCCTGTGTGTCTGCATCTCTCTCTCTTTCTCTATCTCGCGCTGCCTCTGTCTGCATCTCTCTCTCTCTTTCTCTCTCTCTCTCGCTGCCTGTGTGTCTGCATCTCTCTCTCTGTTTCTCTCTCTCTCGCGCTGCCTGTGTTTGCGTCTCTCTCTCTCTCGCACTGCCTGTGTGTATGTGTCTCTCTCTCTCTCGCGCTGCCTCTGTGTCTGCGTCTCTCTCTGTCTCGCGCTGCCTGTGTGTCTGCATCTCTCTCTCTCACGCTGCCTTTGTGTTTGCATCTCTCTCTCTCTTTCTCTATCTCTCGCGCTGCCTGTGTGTCTGCGTCTCTCTCTATCTCGCGCTGCCTGTGTGTCTGCATCTCTCTCTCTTTCTCTCTCTCTCGCGCTGCCTGTGTGTCTGCATCTCTCTCTCTCTCTCTCTCTCTCTCACGCTGCCTTTGTGTCTGCATCTCTCTCTCTCTTTCTCTCTCTCTCGCGCTGCCTGTGTGTCTGCATCTCCCTCTCTTTCTCTATCTCACGCTGCCTGTGTCTGCATCTCTCTCTCTTTCTCTCTCTCTCTCGTGCTGCCTGTGTGTCTGCATCTCTCTCTCTCTTTCTCTCTCTCTCTCTCGCGCTGCCTGTGTGTATGCGTGCGTCTCTTTCTGTCTCGCGCTGCCTGTGTGTCTGCGTCTCTCTCTCTTACGCTGCCTGTGTGTCTGCATCTCTCTCTCTCTTTCTCTCTCTCTTGCGCTGCCTGTGTGTCTGCGTCTCTCTCTGTATCGCGCTGCCTGTGTGTCTGCATCTCTCTCTCTTTCTCTCTCGCGCAACCTGTGTGTCTGCATCTCTCTCTCTCTTTCTCTCTCTCTTGAGCTGTCTTTGTGTCTGCATCTCTCTCTCTCTTTCTCTCTCTCTCGCGCTGCCTGTGTGTCTGCGTCTCTCTCTGTCTCGCGCTGCCTGTGTGTCTGCATCTCTCTCTCTCACACTGCCTTTGTGTTTGCATCTCTCTCTCTCTTTCTCTCTCTCTCGCGCTGCCTGTGTGTCTGCGTCTCTCTCTATCTCGCGCTGCCTGTGTGTCTGCATCTCTCTCTCTCGCACTGCCTTTGTGTCTTTATCTCTCTCTTTCTCTCTCTCTCACGCTGCCTGTGTGTCTTCCGTCTCTCTCTCTCTCTCTCTCTCGTGCTGCCTGTGTCTGCGTCTCTCTCCCTCTCTCTCGCGCTGTCTGTGTGTCTGCATCTCTCTCTCTCTCGCGCTGCCTGTGTCTGCGTCTCTCTCTGTCTCGCGCTGCCTGTGTGTCTGCATCTCTCTCTCTCTCTCGCTGCCTGTGTGTCTGCGTCTCTCTCTCTCTTTCTCTCTCTCTCGCGCTGCCTGTGTGTCTGCATCTCCCTCTCTTTCTCTATCTCGCGCTGCCTGTGTCTGCATCTCTCTCTCTCTTTCTCTCTCTCTCTCACGCTGCCTGTGTGTCTGCATCTTTCTCTCTCTTTCTCTCTCTCTCGCGCTGCCTGTGTGTCTGCGTCTCTCTCTGTCTCGCGCTGCCTGTGTGTCTGCATCTCTCTCTGTTTCTCTCTCTCTCATGCTGCCAGTGTGTCTGCATCTCTCTCTCTCGCGCTGCCTGTGTGTCTGCATCTCTCTCTCTCTTTCTCTCTCTCTCGCGCTGCCTGTGTGTCTGCGTCTCTCTCTGTCTCGCGCTGCCTGTGTGTCTGCATCTCCCTCTCTTTCTCTATCTCGCGCTGCCTGTGTCTGCATCTCTCTCTCTCTTTCTCTCTCTCTCGCGCTGCCTGTGTGTCTGCATCTCTCTCTCTGTTTCTCTCTCTCTCGCGCTGCCTGTGTGTCTGCGTCTCTCTCTGTCTCGCGCTGCCTGTGTGTCTGCGTCTCTCTCTCTCACGCTGCCTGTGTGTCTGCATCTCTCTCTCTCTTTCTCTCTCTCTCGCGCTGCCTGTGTGTCTGCATCTCTCTCTCTGTTTCTCTCTCTCTCACGCTGCCTGTGTGTCTGCGTCTCTCTCTGTCTCGCGCTGCCTGTGTGTCTGCGTCTCTCTCTCTCACGCTGCCTGTGTGTCTGCATCTCTCTCTCTCTTTCTCTCTCTCTCGCGCTGCCTGTGTGTCTGCGTCTCTCTCTGTCTCGCGCTGCCTGTGTGTCTGCATCTCCCTCTCTTTCTCTATCTCGCGCTGCCTGTGTCTGCATTTCTCTCTCTCTTTCTCTCTCTCTCTCGCGCTGCCTGTGTATCTGCGTCTCTCTCTCTCTCACGCTGCCTGTGTGTCTGCATCTCTCTCTCTCTTTCTCTCTCTCTTGCGCTGCCTGTGTATCTGCGTCTCTCTCTCTCTCTCACGCTGCCTGTGTGTCTGCATCTCTCTCTCTCTTTCTCTCTCTCTTGCGCTGCCTGTGTGTCTGCATCTCTTTCTCTTTCTCTCTCGCGCAACCTGTGTGTCTGCATTTCTCTCTCTCTTTCTCTCTCTCTCGAGCTGCCTTTGTGTCTGCATCTCTCTCTCTCTCTCTTTCTCTCTTTCTCGCGCTGCCTGTGTGCGTCTCTCTCTGTCTCGCGCTGCCTGTGTGTCTGCATCTCTCTCTCTTTCTCTATCTCGCGCTGCCTCTGTCTGCATCTCTCTCTCTCTTTCTCTCTCTCTCTCGCTGCCTGTGTGTCTGCATCTCTCTCTCTCTTTCTCTCTCTCTCGCGCTGCCTGTGTTTGCGTCTCTCTCTCTCTCGCACTGCCTGTGTGTATGTGTCTCTCTCTCTCTCGCGCTGCCTCTGTGTCTGCGTCTCTCTCTGTCTCGCGCTGCCTGTGTGTCTGCATCTCTCTCTCTCACGCTGCCTTTGTGTTTGCATCTCTCTCTCTCTCTCGCGCTGCTTGTGTGTCTGCGTCTTTCTCTATCTCGCGCTGCCTGTGTGTCTGCATCTCTCTCTCTCTCTCTCTCTCTCTCTCACGCTGCCTTTGTGTCTGCATCTCTCTCTCTCTTTCTCTCTCTCTCGCGCTGCCTGTGTGTCTGCATCTCCCTCTCTTTCTCTATCTCACGCTGCCTGTGTCTGCATCTCTCTCTCTTTCTCTCTCTCTCTCGTGCTGCCTGTGTGTCTGCATCTCTCTCTCTCTTTCTCTCTCTCTCTCTCGCGCTGCCTGTGTGTCTGCGTGCGTCTCTTTCTGTCTCGCGCTGCCTGTGTGTCTGCGTCTCTCTCTCTTACGCTGCCTGTGTGTCTGCATCTCTCTCTCTCTTTCTCTCTCTCTTGCGCTGCCTGTGTGTCTGCGTCTCTCTCTGTATCGCGCTGCCTGTGTGTCTGCATCTCTCTCTCTTTCTCTTTCGCGCAACCTGTGTGTCTGCATCTCTCTCTCTCTTTCTCTCTCTCTTGAGCTGTCTTTGTGTCTGCATCTCTCTCTCTCTTTCTCTCTCTCTCGCGCTGCCTGTGTGTCTGCGTCTCTCTCTGTCTCGCGCTGCCTGTGTGTCTGCATCTCTCTCTCTCACACTGCCTTTGTGTTTGCATCTCTCTCTCTCTTTCTCTCTCTCTCGCGCTGCCTGTGTGTCTGCGTCTCTCTCTATCTCGCGCTGCCTGTGTGTCTGCATCTCTCTCTCTCGCACTGCCTTTGTGTCTTTATCTCTCTCTTTCTCTCTCTCTCACGCTGCCTGTGTGTCTTCCGTCTCTCTCTCTCTCTCTCTCTCTCTCGCGCTGCCTGTGTCTGCGTCTCTCTCCCTCTCTCTCGCGCTGTCTGTGTGTCTGCATCTCTCTCTCTCTCGCGCTGCCTGTGTCTGCGTCTCTCTCTCTCTCTCGCGCTGCCTGTGTGTCTGCATCTCTCTCTCTCTCTCGCTGCCTGTGTGTCTGCGTCTCTCTCTCTCTTTCTCTCTCTCTCGCGCTGCCTGTGTGTCTGCGTCTCTCTCTCTCTCTCTCACGCTGCCTGTGTGTCTGCGTCTCTCTCTCTTTCTCTCTCTCTCGCGCTGCCTGTGTGTCTGCGTCTCTCTCTCTCTTGCGCTGCCTGTGTGTCTGCATCTCTCTCTCTCTTTCTCTCTCTCTCGCGCTGCCTGTGTGTCTGCGTCTCTCTCTCTCTTGCGCTGCCTGTGTGTCTGCGTCTGTCTGTCGCGCTGCCTGTGTGTGTGTGTGTGTGTGCGTGTGTGTGTGTATGGTGCTCTCTCGCTCTCTCTCTCTCTTGCTCGCTGCACAGGAAATGCACAGGGAGAGACTGAACACGTACAAACCAAAAGGGAAACTGGCTTGTTCGTATACCAAGTGTGTGGTCATGAACCGAGGCAAAAGTTTCGCGAACTTTTTGTTTGTTTTCAGTATTTCTCTACACTTTGATACTTTAGCTTACTAGAGATGGCCGTGTTAAATGAATAACAGGAATAATCAGGGTAGTGGTGAGTCCATCAGGGATGTTTGCATCCAAACATATGAAGCCATCAAAATACAAAATGTGAAAGCTGCAGAGCCGCGACTCGACTATTATGGGCTGGAGCTCAACTGTCAGTCCTCATTGTTTAAAGTGTCAGTGCCGCCTCAGAGATCTTGGTGAGCAGATTCTGATGCCCATGTTGGTGAATCCCTGTTGAGCCCACTCCTATCTTGTGTCTCAGACCCTTGTGCCACTAGGTGTGCTTTAGGTGCGATTCCTGCTGAAGTCTCTTTTTATTTAAAATTTTTTTTTTGATTTTATTGAAATCACACAACATTCCATACAAATAGATCAATTTTTCAAGATCAGGATTGAAAACAAATCAACCTCCACCCCTGAGAGAGAGAACGTGGGCAGCAGAATAAAACTTAAACCTAATAAGCAAACAGATAAATTAATAAGTAAATATAGATAAATGGAAAATAAAAAAAGAGAATATGGTAAAGAATCTGCCTCCTCAGTGCTTTAAAATCTTATTCTGAAATGTTATTGATCAGATCCTGCCGGGTTTTGAAAAATTTCTGCACAGATCCTCTTAGTGAGAATTCGGGGCCTGCTGCTTTCCCACTCTGAAGTGACTTTATAGCATCTCGTAATTCTGATAGCGCCAGGCGTTTATCCAGTTCCTCAGCAGTAAAAGTATCTATTTGTGGTATCTGTAATGTATCCAGAGATGCATTAGATTGTGTCTTGTCTTCTTTAAACTCAGTGGAATATAAGGATTTATAGCAGTCTCTAAATGTGTAAAGAAATTATTATCTACAAAAAAATAATCGGTTCTTGAGTAGCAATGATGCACTGATGAGAAGAAGGAATATGTTCTTGAATTTGGGTTTAGAAATCACCAGGGGTCTGATAAGTTGTGGTCAGTTACAAACTGTGTGATTGTCTTTGCAGTGTTAGATGTCATCACCCCTGTGACAGGGAGATCTATCTAGGTCTGGATTTAAAACACAATTAAAATCCCCAGCCATTATATTTTTGAGTGTTCACATTCTGAATGGATGCAAATACATTTTGGATGAATTCCCTATCATCAACATTGGATGCATAAACATTTATCAAAATCACTTTACAATTACATTATTCTTATGGGTAATTTATTTATCTCCCTTCAGGATCAGATACATCTGATGCTACAAATGAGACTGTTCTATGGATAAGAATTCCCACACCTCTAGTTTTCTTTGTAAAGCTGGAATGGAACATTTGGCAAGTCCAGTCCTTTTTGCAGCCGGAACTGATCCTTGATTAGTAAGTGGGTCTTATGTAAAAATACTATTTTAGCATTTAGGCCTGTTAGGTGAGAGAATACTTTCTTTCTTTTAAATTCGTGATTCAGGCCTTTAACATTCCAGCTCACAAAATTAACTCTCCCATCTTGGAGACATTGATTCTGAATTTTTGATGTCATTTTGTAGTCTTAACCAAAAGTGAGACGGCTTTAACCTTAATTTCAAATTTTCCCAGGTGTTATTACCATGCAGTCTGTTGCTACGTTGGTAATTATAATTATAAGGATTAAAAGAAAGCTTGCTCTCTTTCTCCCCCTTCCTGGTCCCCCCACCCCGCTTTGCCTCCCCACGTGAGGCTGGACCCCACTTCACAAAGTCCCAGTCCTCTGACATACTTATAACCAGAGCACGTCCAAAACAAAACAAGCCCCCCAGCAGTGGTGTATGTGAAATAAAATAGAGATATCTATTGCCAATACAGTCTAAATACTATAAGCATAACCAAAAAAAGAAAATCTTCAACATTCTTGAAATATTAAGATAATAAACCCAGGGTATGGAGTTAAACAGTCTCCTTTAGAATAGTAAAAAAAAATGGGTTAGTAATTTAATTTCTTCCACACATACATACATAAAAGTGTAAAACTGTAATTAAAATAAAAACAGATTTTGATCGAGAAGGGAACAGGGTGTATAATTACGGTACCAGTGTCATTGCAAGTGGATCAGACAGCCGGTGATGTCTTCTTTATGATGCCATGACAGGGTGCGACTCCCGGTCTTATTTCAGGAAAGTGTCGGGATCAGCTTTCTTAACTCTTTATCTGCTTCCTCTCTACTGGTAAACACGTAACGTTTACCTTGAATCTCCACTTTCATGTTGTCAGGAAACAAGAGGCTGTATCTGATATTGGCTTTTCGTAAGTGCTGTTTAATATTATAAAAAGAGTCACACTTAGTAGCTGTTGAGGGTGAGAAGTCAGGGAAAATACGAATTAGGTTATTTTTTAACATAATCTCTTGTTTCTGTGTGAGAAGTGACATTACATTTAATTTAGATTTATTGTGCGCTTCGAGAAGTTACAAAGTCCTATGCTTAGTTCTTCGATCCACGTATGCGATAAACTTCTCGGTGTCTGATTTAAAGTCCTCTCCAATTATTTTGGAGAATAGTTCAGCTATGAATTTCACTTGGTTTGGATTTTCACATTTCTCAAGTAGACCTTCGATTCTAATATTATTCCTTCTGCATCCATCTTCCAGAGCAGAAAGTCTGTCTGAGTTTTTTGCATTCAGAATTCACAGCTGTTGCTTTTCCATCAGATAGATTGATAGATACTTTATTAATCCCAAGGGGAAATTCACATCAGCGGTGGATGGTAGATTTTCGGCTGTTTCAATTCGAGTCGTGAATGTCTGTTTAACATCCTCCAGCTGATCGGCAAATGTGCTCATTTTAGACGCATATTCCTGAATGTGCTCCCCAATTTTTTCCAGCATACATATAAAGGCCACCTCAAAGTGATTATATATGCATTTCTCCAAGTCTTTATTATCCCGCCGCGTCTTCTCGCTTGTCTTCCCGTTTATCTTGAGCATACTATTTATTTCTTTCTTTATATCATTCTTTATCTCTTGCTTGAGCTCAGCGATCATCACCTTCAGTTTGGACAGATCATTTCTGCTTTCATGCACGATAGGTGAAGTGGCGGGCTCTATTACAGCCGATGTTCCTGGCTTGCGAGGAGTAGGTGAAAGCGCGGACTGCAAGGCCTTTTCCAGTTTCAAGTGATCTTCTCCAGTCGTCGAGCTATCATGACCTGCATCACTTGAACTTGAACTTGCCTGTCTAGGCTTAGATGTAACTTAAAGTTTCTTTTACATTTCTTTCTGACCCCCTTTCTTGCTGACCATGTTTATATATGCTTGCATACACTGTAATAGAACCCTCGGGTTGGATAAACACAGGACACCTCGGGAAAATAAGAAATAATAACACCACTGCTAAAAGAGCTCAGCTTCAGACATCCATCTCCTGCAATGGACGTGACCAACTCTGAAGTCTCTTTTTAAAGGTCATATCCATCTTGTGGTTTTCCACCTCCTCAGATGCTCCATTTCTTTTCCAGCTGCTTATCTCTTCCTGCTTTGCTAACTCAGCTGATATCTCCGTGATTTCCACACATAAGTCTCATAGTTGCAGTTCATTAGTTTCTGGTTCAATTTGCAGATTATCCACACTCGATTTGTTAACAGACCCTTCTGTGTCAGCTGTGCTGTCAGGATCAGTAAACTCTAAATTATACCAATTTCTGCCTTGCCAGCCCAATCTAATACTTTATCTGTTTGCCACCATCTCCGTCCAGATATCTCACAGTTTGCCCCTTTTATAGACAAATACAATGACTTCGTCTTAACCTGTGAGTTTGCTCAACATTGACATCTTCTACTTGGACTGAAGAGTTTAGAGTCTCCTTCTCATCTCCAGTGTCTTCATTATCTGATGTAGTGTTAGATAAATCTCTCTCACTGCTGGTGGTATGTTGATTGTCACCTTTACCATTGACTTTACGTAGCCTAGAATGGTGGGTCCTTCCAAGAGCACCTCCACGTCTGACACATTTCACAACTCCATCCTGTCCAATGACATCTTCAGGTCCCTTCCATTCTGCACAGTCCACTCTTTTGTTGTCCACTTTGTCTCAGATTTATCATTTTCAGAATTCACCTGTCACTGGAGTGCTCTCCGTATTCGGTCTGAACACTCGGCTTCAGTAAATGCTCTTCTTGGAGTGTGCAGCGCTGGAATATGTGCTCCACTGACACACTCCTACTGGTGTCTTCTAGGGCGGGTGGCCTGTCCACGAGAACACAAGGAAGATGTGAAACGTGTGAATGTGTAAATGATGTGAAGACCCCGTACTCCTGTTTGATGTTCATGTCAGTCTATAGCCGCAGTTTCGTTGTATTCATAGGCTAGCAGCAAACCAACAGCTGCTCTGAGTTTGGGTTTGCTGTATTTCAGGCGATACTCACAATTCTCAACAATTTATTTAAGTAAGGAAGCCCACTCTGCCTCTTTGATTTCTGAGCAATGAAGCAGTTTGTGTAATCGGTCCAGTGAAGGAGGTCCACATTGGAGGTGAAGGTTTAACAAAGACTTTTACTTCTCTCCTGTACTCCTGTTTTCTGAGACTCTTAGAATCTCACGTTCACAATGCTCATCGTTTTTATTTCTTTACCTGAGATGTTCACACAGTAATGAGCAGAGCTGGTTAATTCAAGAGTCACTGGCTGACTAAACATCACTGCTTTGTCATTTTCATTATCTAAACGTGTCCCTGCCCTTTTTAGGGATGTTTTACTTAACAACATTGACATTTCAG
The DNA here is from genome assembly GCF_900747795.2 of Erpetoichthys calabaricus. Classification (NCBI taxonomy): domain Eukaryota; kingdom Metazoa; phylum Chordata; class Cladistia; order Polypteriformes; family Polypteridae; genus Erpetoichthys; species Erpetoichthys calabaricus. Next base: position 4,368,804 of record NC_041398.2, read on the forward strand.
CTGGCACCACTTCTGTTTTAGTCTCTCATCGTGTCTCTCCAATCTTTGCAGGAATTTTCACTAGTTTGGTGGGATGCACAATTTTTCCACCTTCAAATATGAAAGCTCTGCTGCTTGAAATGTTTGAGTTCCTCAGCTGTTTGACTTCAGTCTGGTCAGGCTGACTAATGTCGTTGTCTAAGCATTTCTCTCCATAGACCATGAGTGTGCAAGTAGAGTCAATTACCGCTAATCCTAAAGATTCGACCAAAACACTAAATGTGTCTGATTTAGATTCCTTTGTAAATGACGTCATGTTTCATTCTTCACAGTCCTCTCTATTTTCCAGTCTCCTCTGTTATTATCACCTGTTCATTTATTTTTGTTTAGTCTTTAGCCCAGTGCTCTGATGATAATGCATTTTGATCTCCTGCCATATTTGTCTAACAGATTATTGCCTGGCAATGGCGACTTCTTCTGACTGCGTTGCAAATGCCTCCTGTTGTGTTGTCTCTGACTGGTGAAATACACAGTTTCATGTGTGACAGTAATGTCCATTGTTACCAGACTTCACTTTACTACAAATATTTTCATTGCGCCAATTCCATTGAAGCAAAAGTAAGTGCCATCCATGCTGTTAATGCCAGCTGCCTTTGGTTTGTATCTAAACACGCCGTGTCCAGCAGCTTAAAAGATCACACAGCATCAGGACAGCCATGTTATATCTACACATGCAGGTCACTCCATGTCACATCATCACACATATGGACCTCATCGTCACAGATTTTAACGAGACTTGGCCTGCTGATTTGGTCATCTGAGTGACCCATGGAACTGAAATTGCACGTGTCTTGGATCAACAATAATAAGGAGATTTAAGATAACAAAGTTTGAACACTGTGCTGGATTAGGACTTTGACTGGCTATTTCTACCTAAATATAAGTTAATCAGAAATGGTTCTCATGTTGTTTTATAGCTCTTTTCCAGCTCTGTAGTTTGGGAAAATACTTTGCTATCACCAATGAAAAAATGACCATGTTATGAGTGATTACAATATTAAAATTTGAATAGTTAAAAAATCTATGTTTTAAAATTGACCAGTTGTTTACTAAAGCTACTTTATAATGTCACGAGCATCTCCAGAATATTTGGTTTTGTTAAAATCTGTGATGATGAGGTCCAAAAGTGTGATGATTTGACATGGAATTACCCATCAGGAGTATCTCTGCTCCAAATCGATGATCTAATCCACTATAGAAACTACACTCGCCCTTTTAACTCTGTAATATCTGAATATCCTCATAGATACGATCCTTTTTCTCCTTTAAACACGACATCAAGCCTTTCTATCAGAACAGTCACACCTTCATCTTTGTTCAGGTCTTCTGCTCAAATTGACATCTCAATGCTGTCCCTGTAAGCGACAGTCCAACCCCAAGTGCGTGTTTTTTATTTCTAAGCTCAGTAACCCATGTCCATATTAAATCTTCATTTTTCCAGCTCTTGTATGCCTTTCTCTTGTGAAATGCAGGCTGGATTTTATAATTAGCAGCCATCCTCTACTATCTACTATCTAACTTAATAACAACACAACACCTTTGATGTTAGCCACACACTTTTTATTCTTCTCTCCCATAAAACACACCGTCATGAGTAACCTCCTACAAACCCACTCTCCTCAAACCCCGAATGTCCTTCTCCCAGTCGGGATGCAGTCCCATAATTCCACAAATAGGAGCACATATATAAGATATAGAATATAACAACTTAACAGAATGAAACTCCCGATGCGCAGTTCAATTCCAGCGACGATATCCAACAAAGCCCTAAATATGATGGCTTTAATAGACCTGCCATTGCTGTGTCCAAACATGATGGTGCCGTGTTGATAAAGTGTTGTCATATCTACATGGTGGGACTGAAATGTATGCAAATCCCCTTTAATGAAGGTCTGCAGTGCACTTTGATCACATCTGAATTGATAGATTTGTAATTTTAAACTGTGAGGCAGACGAGGAAATCAAGAAAAATGTGACTTTGAACCAAACCTTATGGAGGGCACTGTAACCCTGAAGTGTGCTCATTATTTTTACTGACTTTAAAGTTAATTCTACTTCTTTTATTTTCACAGGGCTTTCCCATTTCACATGGTCATACACTGAAGGGTCTAATGGCCTCCAACTCAGGGCTGTCTATGTGAGAAGTGAATCTGAGAAGAGAAGGGCAGACACTTAAAGAGAGAGAAGAGTTTCCCACAGAGCATGACCTCTGACAAAGAAGATGGCATGGATGAAAGAACGGTGGACATTAAAGAAGAGGACTGTGAGCGGCTCATACCAGAGGATTTGTGTGTGAAGCTGGAGGATCACGAAGAAAGAATTTCAGTTTTTAAAGAGGAGGAGGAGGAGTGCAAGGGGGTGACTGCTTCCATTAAAGATGAGGATTTGAATGATTTCTCCATTGGTCTTAAACTTCAAAAGCATGAAACTGCGGATATTTTCAAGCAAGATGTCTGTGAAGAATCTCCATCCAGTTTACAGCCCTGGTCCACTAATACGGGACGACTGGCTACGCAGGAGAATTCTGTAGAGCTGAAATCAGAGTTATCAGAGTCTGAAGTGAAAATCACTGAAGGAAATGGGAGAGAAGTAGAAGAGTCACCTGGGACTTTTGGAATAAGTGAGTAATGTGATGAAATATAAAAGAAAAAGAGCGTTTATAAATTCTAACGGTGGGTGCTTTGATGTTTTTAGAAGATTGAAATGAGAGTGGAATACACAGTTAATTGAACTTGGATAAAGACCACCTGCTCGAGCCCATGATAACAAACAATAGGTTACCTAATAAATGATAAATTAGAAAAACTTGAGTGATTAAGGAAAAATGTAAAATATGCAGCACATGACTTGAACATCCTGAAGCTTTTACTGAAGCTGTGACGTATGTTAGGCCAACAGCGCTTTATGATCAATGAAAATATGAATAGTCGTATTTTGTTAAAGACATGTATATTTCGTAAATTATGTGTCAGTTAAGGTAGAAATCTCCACAAAATGAAATAAATAAGAATAAAATCCTCACCCTGTGCACTAAATAAGAGTGAATTTGCTCAAGCCAGTGCACACCTAATATGTGCCTCATCTGTCTAATGGTAATCTTGTACACTTTGACGTTAACAGTGACAAGAGCTACCTGTACAAGCCATGATGACATTCAGGGGGTCTCAGGGTCTTCTTTCATCATCTTGTGTTCTGCTCTCAGCCTGAACTTGCTGGGACAGCATTGCCTGGGCAAGATGACAGTGGTGTGATATTTTCACTAGGAGATGATCTTGGGCCCTTCCGTCTCCCACAGTCACATCGGGTCAATTTGGAGTCTCCACTCCACTTCACCTGCATGTTTATGGTGATGAAGGGAAGAACCAGAATAACCAGAAACACCTTTCACAGCCCCTATGTAGAACAACTATGGGCAAGATTTGACCCCAGAACACCTGAAAAATAAAGTAGCTGTGCTAAACACTGTACCCCCCTAACACAAGCAGATATATTTGTCTGTTTATTTTTTAGTCCAGGTTACGTTCTGGAAGATGTAAACATCATCACATACATTACAATTAAGAGAAAAACCAAATTCAGACACATTATTGGGTTGGAAGGCTCTGATTGGAGTCTTTAGAGCTGATATTGATCACCCATTCCATTAGGATCGGCTGATATCAATATTAATAATACTGTTTTTGTTTTTCTTTTTTTTTTAAATAATAAATGTATTTTTAGCCTTGCGTAAACTTCACATTCTATAATAAAGTGCTACTGCATACAGCATACACAAAGAACATTTACCCATAATGCACACATAATGTAACAAAAACAAGCTGAACAAAACAAAAGGCATGTCTTAATCATACTCCACATTTCTAATCAAATAAAATGTTCGATTAGGTATTTGTAGCCGTCTTCTCTGACAAGAAGAAAACGAGACAGTCTTGTTGAACTCTTCAAGTTTTTATCTAAGAATATAAGCATCTCTGCATGTTCTGAGGACAGTCTGGTCCTCCTGTCATCCACAACGTGTGCTGCCGTACTGAACAGACCCTCGCTGTCCACACTCGTATTAGGAGGGCACAGGTAGGACGATGACTTTTATTGGTCCTCCAGATAGCCAGTGGCCCAGCATCTCTTGTGGTATGAGGTTCACAGAGATAAAGATTCACCTCTGATGCTGCGGACTCAAATATCATTTTTATCTTTCTTGACAATTTCTTCATGCCTTCTGCAGTTCTGTTGGCGCGGAGCTTCTTTGCATCTCTTGGTTGTCGTCTGTAACTCCGAGTGCGTCTGTGTGGTCGAGACACCGGCACTGAGCAGTTTATGTGTTTGATATTTGCAATCACCTGTGAAATACGTGTCCTTGTACCATTGTTTAATTTGGGGGAAAAAATCATTATAATGATCATATCTGTTACAGAATTTATAACTGTACAGTGACTGTTCACACTTGTATAATTCGTATTATTTGATTTAGGTCTAAAAACTTGGCTCATACTGTTCTACCCAAGAAGCCAATAAGAGGGCTGATTACAATTTCTAACTAATCAACGTCCACTTGATAACGATTTATATTTATGTTCCAGCTCGGTAAAACTCTGTATCCCTTTCCTTCCATCTACCTACACATTCACTGAAATACAAATAAAAGGGATTTTAGTCACAAAATCTAATGCCTGTTAAATTAATTATACAAATAAATCAGTCAAGAGACACTCACTGGCAGATGGAATTGTGGATCTAAATGATCTAGAAGGTGACATCTTCCAGAACTGAAAGTGGCTGGTTGTCCAGGCTTACGAATTCCACTGTTTTTGCTGTCCCAGTAAGTCTTTAGCGTTCTTGCTGTCAGTATTATAAGGTTGAGTTTTCTAAGTGCTGCCATTATTGGAGGCCGAGTGAGAGTTGGCATCTGAGCTAGACTAAGCTTGCTGGTCGCCTCAGCCTTTGAACAGCTCATTCTTCACACCAGTCCCTTTTGTGTTGACTTCTCAGATGGTGAATAAGGTTTGTATTGTTGAAAGTGTTAGCAGAGAATCCTCCATGACTGACTTCTTTTAGCACATATATTACAAACTGCAAATTTGTTATCTCTTGTAGGAAGGCACTAAAACTGTTAGACTGGCAAGGATGTGTTTCTGTATTTTGGAAATGTTGGAACTTTGTCTTGTATACGTCTTATCATTCAACAACATAAGTTAAGATCAACTAATTTGCTGATCATTGGTCAAGTCATTTGGAGTGAAAATTGTCTGATTTTTGTTTGTGATCGATTTGATCAGATCAGGCCTGTCTTTCACATGTGAGAGAAAGTTGGAGAAATTGAACAGACAGCAGCAGAACATCTAAAGACCACACACGGAGTGGCCAGACCATAAATGGCACCTCAATGTGAGGAATTCCAACCAGTGTGCCACCACTTTACTTGTGCTGTTTCATTTATTTTAAAAGGTGGGTAGTGCTTAGCAATTTGGACATCAAACCCTGAAGTTGCAGGTTCAAATTCAGCTATTGACACCATGTGACCTCGAGCAAGTCACGTGACCTGTCTGTGCTCCAGTTGGAAGAATAAGAGAAATGTAACCAATTGTGTCTCAAATGTTGTAAGTCACCTTGGATAAAGGTGTCAGGAAAAAAAAACAATAGTTAAAATGTTTGTGTTCTTTCAGATTTACAGAAGAATGGCAGCTTCTCTCCACCTTCATTTGGTCAGCCCTCTCTTCAATACAATGAGAATGGTATAATGAAATCAGCAATGGGATCAGAGAACCTGACAGCAGCCTTTTGGCAGTGCAGTTCTCTCCCTGCTGCTGGAGCAACACAGACAGAAGCCATCAAAACTGATCGACAACAAGTGGAGAAAGAAATCCAAATTCGTACTGGAAAAAAATGTTGTTTGGAATGTGGCAAACAATTCACATACAACAGTGATCTTAATAGGCATATGAAGATTCACACAGGAGAAAAACCATATTGTTGTCATGAATGTGGAAAGTCATTCTCAACGAGAAGCATTCTTCAGAGGCACAGAAGAATCCACACAGGGGAAAAACCTCATCGCTGTCCAGAATGTGGTAAATCTTTCTCATGGAGAAGTGAACTTCATCGGCACAAAATAAATCACACAGGATACAAACCTCATTTCTGTTCAGAATGTGGTAAGTCCTTCCTAATGGGAAGCCACCTTCAGAGGCACAGAAGAATCCACACAGGAGAAAAACCTCATTGTTGTCCAGAATGTGGTATGTTGTTCTCATGCAGAAGCAATCTTCAGAACCACATAATAGGCCACACAGGAGAAAAACCTCATTGTTGCCCAGAATGTGGTAAGTTGTTCTCAAGGAGAAGCTGTCTTCAGAGACACAGAAGAATACACACTGGAGAAAAACCTCATTGCTGTCCAGAATGTGGTAAATCTTTCTCCTGGAGAAGTGAACTTCAGCGGCACAAAATAAATCACACAGGAGACAAACCTCATCTCTGTTCAGAATGTGGTAAGTCCTTCATATTTGGAAGCCACCTTCAGAGGCACAGAAGAACCCACACAGGAGAAAAACCTCATTGCTGTTCAGTATGTGGTAAACGATTCTCACGTCCAAGTGCACTTAGGTGCCACAGATGGATCCACACTGGAGAGAAGCAGTACACCTGTTCTGAATGTGGTAAAGGGTACTCTTCCAGAAAAAGTTTTCTGAGACACACGCAAAGTCATATTGGAGTAAAGCCTGTCCCAGAAATGATAAATGATCTTTCCAATGGCTCCTCGAGCAAAAAAAATGAAGGAATATCTTCTGAATGCAGTAAAGGACTCTAGTTGAATGTACTTAATAAATACATAAGAATAGTGGAGAATATACGGAAAGTCCAAACAGATCCTACATATAAGGTAACCTCAGAGCCTCATATGAACTCACACTGGAATATAACACGTTTCCCAAACGACAAGAATCTTCTTCAACAACTTATAGGTGCAAGAAAAAAAAAAACTCATTGTTGTCCTAAATGTGGTTAACGCTTTTCAGACAGCAGTGGCCTTCATAGTCATAAATGACTGGCCTACTTGTGGTAAGCCTCTTAGCTGTTCTGAATGTTGAAAGATTTCATGAAGGAATCAGAAACTGTACTGTCAGTACGTCAGCCATACAGGGACTGATCATCTCTGCACCAGTGCTGTAACATAAGATGGTGAACAATACAAGCAACAGAATGAGGTAACAATAGAACTGTGTGGTGATAACAACTTCAACCACAGATCACAACTGAAAAAGTTCAATGTAATAATAAAAAAATGGTGAAATCAAATCAAATCCACAGTGCAGTGCCGACTACCAGGACGTGCCACTGACAACAAGGGAAATATTTTTATTTCGGAACTTTGGAGATGGGGCCTTATCTGAGTAGCAATGAACTTGTACCGTCTCTGAGATGTCATGTGATGGCTGACACCTGGGCTGAGTGCAGACAGCCGTTCTTAACCCTGATAATAAGGAAGTCATTTAGTGACGTCAGCTGACAGCCAATGCTGTCCAATGAGATACCGGGGAGGGACAGTCGAGGAGGACAGGGGACTAAAAAGAGAGTCGTCACATGACAAACCAATGTAGAGGGGCTTTATAAGACTTTTAAACTAATTTAGGTTATCATTTCTAAATAATAAGAGTCTTTACAAACCAAACACATTCATCAGCTGTGTGTCAAGTGTGAGTCCAAAAGAGGCAATTTAAGAAGATCGAAATACAAATAAAATGAAACATTCAGGGATCGAAGAGAAATGTTTAAGACATGAAGAGGGTGTCAGAACAGCATGCTAGGATTAGCATGGAGGACCACAGTTGTGAAGAATATCAATTAATGTATAGAAGGAAGATTATTTAAAATTGTAATAATAATTTTATGAGAAATGGGACACCATAATGAATGCAGAACACAATGAAAATGAAATGAACTGATTTTATTTTCTGACATATAAGAGAAAAAGGGAAGACAAAACAGAAACACACAGAGATCTCTGCTGCCCCAGCTGTTCATTTGATAAATTAACCTAAAAATATAACGGATGTCACTTTGCTCCATGTCAGGCTATCCTGTGGTGGTGTGTGAAGGACGCTCTATACTCCGAATGTGTTGGTTCAGGTTTCAGTTTGAGTTCAGCACCTTCTTCATATCGATACCCAAGACAACGTTTCTTCACGTCGAGACTACAAGCTGGAGGCCACAGGAGCTCAATAAACTCCAACAGCAGGATGGACGATTAGAAAGCTCTGCTCTGAGAGAGTGTCAGCTACACAAAGCTTCGGCTTCATTTACTTGACAGAAAACTCCAAAAAGCAGAAGTGGCCCCTTCTGTACCCCCACCACTGAAGGTCAAATTTGACCCCCTCACTACTCGGCGTTGGTTCACTCTGCTTGGACTTTTGGTATTTTGTAAGTTTATGTTTTATTTTCTGGCCACACTCTTTTTACATTTCATGTCATTGATGTTCTCTAATGTGTGAGTATAGCTTGACTCTTACAAGGACTTATCTAAAAAGGGTACATTGGCCATGAAATGCAAGAAGGTAGAAAAATATAAAAAGTGTAAACCACAAAATGAAGAGGTGACATCGATGAAATACTCTCAGTGGCAGAGGTGACGAGGACAAAATCAGAAAGGACAGCACAGAAAAGGCAGGAACTGACTGAAAACAAAAGAAGAAAGCTGATTGGTGGAAACAACTGTCAGTCACTCCTGAGTGGACTGTTGAGGACAGCCGTGACATGCAGACTTCAGAGTTCATGTGTTTTTGATTTCAGATCTGTGACCATGCACTGAATAAGTCTGTTATTTATCAGTTAGCATGTTCTGAAACTGTAATGTCATCACAAAGATCACACAAACACGTAATGTGTCATTTGTGATCAATCACGTTTGTAGATTTTTATGGCACCATTCATCAGCCCTGTATAGAGTGCCACTTCCAGATCGGCAACCCCACTGCACCCCGTAGCACATTTGGAGTTTGGGACTGGAACACAAAGTGGATGGCACTCTGAGAAGGACAGACTTGTAAGACGTGAACAAAGCCAGCTGCCCTCCCTGGTCTGTCTTCATTCAGAAGAACTCACCTGAGTGGTGGGATTGTTCTGCGGCGCTCCTGTTAGCCGACATTTCATCAGCTTGCGTTCTGCGTTTCATCTGATAACCAGCAGAGTTAGTCAAAGATGAGCCAGGCCTGTTACAATGTGAACGTTCTTGATATTTTGGTTTGCTTTAAATGTTTTTTCTGCTTCTTTACTTTGAGTTCTTGGAGGCCTTGTACATTAGAGATTATTAATACTTGAGTGTTTGGTGTTCATAATGAATTGACAATTAATAAACTGTTTTTATTACTAAATTGTAAGTGTGGCCTGTTGTCATTTTATATTTTTATCCTTCTTGACTGTGTTGTTAGGACGTGTTGCACTGTTGCCTCCCTAGAATTAAGTGCCACATCACCGACGCTCGGCCTCACACCCTTCATCACACGTGAGGCAGAATCCAAGATTGCAGATCCAACTGTTAATCCCATTCCCTGCTTTGCCAGTCCCTTGGCTGTGTGTGTATCGAGGTGTATGACTGAAGCAAACCTCTCCTCAAGGAGTCTACAGCACCGGTCAGATGAAGAACTTGACGCTTTGGGTTTAGACATAAAACTGAGAATACCTCACGCTGGATATGCTGTAGACGAGTGAAAGGGAGTCCAGTGGGATAGACTAAGGTAATAAGGTAAGTACAGTTAGACACATTCATAGTCATTTTATCTTTTGATATTTATTTATTTTTTATTTTTTGCCTTTGCTAAACAAGGTACAATATTGTGCTGTTTGTGTAGATAGATGGCTTCTCCTGAACGGTAACTCTTCATTACACACACACACACACACACACACACCTGCTTACCATCACCATTATCAAGAACACATGAGGCACATGGAGACTTGACTGTTTCCTTGTTTAATTTAGATCAGGGGGGTCCAACGTTGATCCTGGAGGGCCGCAGGTTTTCATTCTAACCATTTTCTTAATTAATGACCCATTTTTGCTGCTAATTAACTTTTTTCCCCTTCATTTTATTTGACTTGCTATTTAAGACTCAGACCCCTTATCTGTTTCTTTTATTCCTTAATTAGCAACCAACCAGTAATGAAATACAAAATGACCCAACACATGACCAGATAACCTTTGCTGTCATACAGTATCAGAAAATAAAGAAAGATGAAGGTCTCGGTGACGCTGATCTGCTTTCTGCTGTGGTCAAATGAGAGCACAGCCATGGAATTAAATAACGAGTTCAATTAACAACAACAATCGGCTTCTAATTAAGAAACTGGTTAGAGTGACACTGGTGGGAGTTTGATACCCCAACTGGTCATGTTGATACCCCCTGGCTGGTCAATCGTTGGTTCACTTCACATCTCAATTTTATTTTGCTGCCATTGAAGGAAGAAGAGAAGCAATTCAGAGGATTCTTCAATTAACAAAGAGAAGGGAATGGAAAAGAAGTCAATTAACAGCAGAAATTGGTTACTGATTAAGAAAGTGTCAGGAAGGAAAACCTGCAGCCACTGCGGCCCTCTGGGGTCAGAGTTGGACACCCTGATTTAGATCAGGTATCAGCAAGAATGAAAGGGAAGGTCTACAGGACGGTAGTGAGACCAGCTATGTTATATGGGCAGGAGACGGTGGCACTGACCAGAAAGCAGGAGACAGAGCTGGAGGTGGCAGAGTTAAAGATGCTAAGATTTACATTGGGTGTGATGAGGATGGACAGGATTAGAAATGAGGACATTAGAGGGTCAGCTCAGGTGCAACGAATGGGATTCAATGTCAGAGAGGTGAGATTGTGTTGGTTTGGACATGTGCAGAGGAGAGATGGTGATTATATTGGGAGAAGGATGTTAAGGATAGAGCTGCCAGGTATGAGGAGAAGAGGAAGGCCTAAGAGGAGGTTTATGGATGTGGTGAGAGAGGACATGCAGGTGATGACGTAATCACGTGAACTGAAAACAAGGAAGAGCCCCAAAGAGCGCTGAAGAAAACATTCATTACAAAATTGAGAAGGCACAAGAGAGCGGCTCACGTGAACTGACTGAATGCAGCATGAGTGATCACTTTGATACCGTGGAAACAAAGCACGGTGTAAAACGTAAGTTTATAGAAACGCTACTGCTGCCGTTTGCAATACCATATTCACGAGATACAAGTTTAATGAGAAGACACGAGGTATAAATGAGACTTTGGATGACTTTGTAACGGATTAAAAATTGCTGTAGCGAGAAACGTTTAAGTGCCGGGTCTTAACTAACATTAAATAAAGCCGTGGACATTGCAACATCACACAAGACAGCGGCTCACAGAACGTCGGAAACAAAGCACAGTGTAAACCTAAAGTTTAAATTGAGTTCATAGACCTACAAAAGGTTGCCATTGATTTGAGGCAAGATTGCTTTTCTCCTGTACAACTATACGTTGCACTCCGCTTGCGCAGCTTGGTCATATTACAACCGGAATGCTGAACTGACAACGTGGTATACAAAGAGAACTATAACAATCGTAATAAACGCACAAAAAAACAGCGGACAACCCGTGGATTAAATAAAAAGGCTGCTTCCGTTGGCGAAGCAACGAAAAAGGAAGACCTGATATGGCGTTCGTTTATAAAACAGCGGAGAGGCTGTGTGAAGGCAGCTTCACAAAAAAACAGATCCTTAACAAATTGTTATTGGTATATTTTCCATCAATTTAAAAAGGTTTTCTTTTCTTCTTAATTAAAATTTAAAAGCAATACTTCACCGCTGCGAAGCCCCTCTAGCACTGATGTCCGCTTTCCAACGGTCTTTGTTACTTAAGAAATTTGGTACGCGGTTTCCCAACGCTAACTGAATCCTACTTACATACATATATACGTCCATAGCCTGCAGCTCAGTCCACACTCTGAATCCTCCAGGCACTCCTGAGCATAATCTAATTTTGAAGGTTGGGGCACCAATAATGTTACTGAGAAACTTACAACCACCGAAACTTTATAATGGCACGAGACTTCAGGTCACATGCCTGCAAAAGAACCTAATTGAGGCAACTATTTTTACTGGCGGTGGCTCAGGGGAGAGAGTTTTTATTTCTCGCATCCCCGTTATACCCTCTGATCTCTCATTTCAATTCAAACGCCTCCAATTTCCAGTAAGGCTCTGCTTCGCAATGACAATTAATAATTCTCAGGGACAGACCCTACAAAAGGTTGGCATTGATTTGAGGCAAGATTGCTTTTCACATGGCCAACTATACGTTGCATGCTCAAGAGTAAGCTTAGCGCACAGCTTGGTCATATTACAACCGGAGAGGTGAACTGACAACGTGCTATACAAAGAGATCCTTAACAAATAATTATTGGTACATTTTCCCTCAGTTTTAAAAGGTTTACTTTTCTTCTTAATAGAAATTTTAAAGCAGTACTTCGCTGCTGCGAAGCGTGGGTATTTTGCTAGTTAAAAATAAAAAAACTGAGAAATCACATGTACAGTAATCCCTACTCGATCGTGGGGGTTGCTTTCCAGAGCCTCCCACGAAAGGTGAAAATCCGCGAAGTAGAAACCATATGTTTATATGGTTATTTTTATATTGTCATGCTTGGGTCACAGATTTGCACAGAAACACAGGAGGTTGTAGAGAGACAGGAACGTTATTCAAACACTGCAAACAAACATTTGTCTCTTTTTCAAAAGTTTAAACTGTGCTCCATGACAAGACAGAGATGACAGTTCCGTCTCACAATTAACAGAATGCAAACATATCTTCCTCTTCAAAGGAGTGCGCATCAGGAGCAGAGTCTGTCAGAACGAGAGTGAAAAAAAAAAGCAAAGAAAAATCAATAGGGCTGTTTGGCTTTTAAGTATGCGAAGCACCGCCGCACAAAGCAGTTGCAAGGAAGGCAGCAGCTCACACCCACTCCGTCAGGAGCAGAGAATGTCAGAGAGAGAGAGAGAGAGAGACAGAGAAAAACAAACAATCTAAAATCAATACGTGCCCTTCGAGCTTTTAAGTATGAGAAGCACCGTGCGGGAAGCAGAAGGGAGCAACGTGAAGGTAATCTTTCAGCATTTTTAGACGAGCGTTCGTATCGTCTAGGTGTGAGAACAGCCCCCCTGCTCACACCCCCTCCGTCAGGAGCAGAGAATGTCGGAGCAAGAGAGAGAGACAGAGAAAAGTAAAAATCAAAAATCAATATGTGCTGTTTGATCTTTTAAGTATGCGAAGCACCGTGCAGGAAGCATATCGCTTGATAAAGCAGCCATATGTAAGCCCAGCAAAGAAGAGAGCAATGTGAAGGTAATCTTTCAGCGTTTTTTGAGGAGCTGCCGTATCCTCTAGGGGTGCGAACAGCCCCCGTGCTCACAATATATTTGAGGAGTGTTATTTAATACGTAATACGCGCTCTGGTTGGGTAGCTTCTCAGCCATCTGCCAATAGCGTCCCTTGTATGAAATCAACTGGGCAAACCAACTAAGGAAGAATGTACCAGAAATTAAAAGACCCATTGTCCGCAGAAATCTGCAAACCAGCAAAAAATCCACGATATATATTTAAATATGCTTACATATAAAATCCGCGATGGAGTGAAGCCGCGAAAGTCGAAGCGCGATATAGCGAGAGATTACTGTACAGAAGTATTCCCAGCCTTTGCTCAGTACTTTGTTGATGCACCTTTGGCAGCAATTACAGCCTCAAGTCTTGTTGAATATGATGCCACCGGCTTGGCACACCTATCCTTGGCCAGTTTCGCCCATTCATCTTTGCAGCACCTCTCAAGCTCCATCAGGTTGGATGGGAAGCGTCGGTGCACAGCCATTTTAAGATCTCTCCAGAGATGTTCAATCGGATTCAAGTCTGGGCTCTGGCTGGGCCACTCAAGGACATTCACAGAGTTGTCCTGAAGCCACTCCTTTGATGTCTTGGCTGTGTGCTTAGGGTCGTCGTCCTGCTGAAAGATGAACCATCGCCCCAGTTTGAGGTCAAGAGCGCTCTGGAGCAGGTTTTCATCCAGGATGTCTCTGTACATTGTTGCAGTCATCTTTCCCTTTATCCTGACTAGTCTCCCAGTTCCTGCTGCTGAAAAACATCCCCACAGCATGATGCTGCCACCACCATGCTTCACTGTAGGGATGGTATTGGCCTGCTGATGAGCGGTGCCTGGTTTCCTCCAAATGTGACACCTGGCATTCACACCAAAGAGTTCAATCTTTGTCTCATCAGACCAGAGAATTTTCTTTCTCATGGTCTGAGAGTCCTTCAGGTGCCTTTTGGCAAACTCTAGGGGGGCTGCCATGTGCCTTTTACTAAGGAGTGGCTTCCATCTGGCCACTCTACCATACAGGCCTGATTGGTGGATTGCTGCAGAGATGGTTGTCCTTCTGGAAGGTTCTCATCTCTCCACAGAGGGCATCTGGAGCTCTGACAGAGTGACCATTGGGTTCTTGGTCAACTCCCTGACTAAGGCCCTTCTCCCCCGATCGCTCAGTTTAGATGACCGGCCAGCTCTAGGAAGAGTCCTGGTGGTTTCGAACTTGTTCCACTTACGGATGATGGAGGCCACTGTGCTGACTGGGACCTTCAAAGCAGCAGAAATTTTTCTGTAACCTTCCCCAGATTTGTGCCTCGAGACAATCCTGTCTCAAGGTCTACAGACAATTCCTTTGACTTCAGGCTTGGTTTGTGCTCTGACATGAACTGTCAACTGTGGGACCTTCTATAGACAGGTGTGTGCCTTTTCAAATCATGTCCAGTCAACTGAATTTACCACAGGTGGACTCCAATGAAGCTGCAGAAACATCTCAAGGATGATCAGGGGAAACAGGATGCACCTGAGCTCAATTTTGAGCTTCACGGCAAAGGCTGTGAATACTTATGTACATGTGCTTTCTCAGTTTTTTTATTTTTAATAAATTTGCAAAAATCTCAAGTAAACTTTTTCACATTGTCATTATGGGGTGTTGTGTGTAAAATTCTGAGGAAAAAAATGAATTTAATGCATTTTGGAATAAGGCTGTGACATAACAAAATGTGGACAAAGTGATGTGCTGTGAATACTTTCCGGATGCACTGCAATTCTAAATCCAAAGCGTCAAGTTCTTCATCTGACCGGTGCTGTAGACTCCTTGAGGAGAGGTTTGCTTCAGCCATACACCTCGATACACACACAGCCAAGAGACTGGCAAAGCAGGGAATGGGATTAACAGTTGGATCTGCAATCTTGGATTCTGCCTCACGTGTGATGAAGGGTGTGAGGCCGAGCGTCGGTGATGTGGCACTTAATTCTAGGGAGGCAACAGTGCAACACGTCCTACAAAACAGTCAAGAAGGATAAAGCAACAAAATGGCAACAGGCCACACTTATAATTTAGCAATAAAAACAGTTTATTAATTGTCAATTCATTATTAACACCAAATGCTCATGTATTAATAATCTCTAATGTACAAGGCCTCTAAGAACTCAAAGTAAAAAAGCAGAAAAAATATTTAAAGCAAACCAAAATGTCAAGAACATTCACACTGTAACAGGCCTGGCTCATCTTCGACTAACTCTGCTGGTTATCAGATGAAACGCAGAAAGCAAGCTGATGAAATGTCGGCTAACAGGAGCACCGCAGAACAATCCCACCACTCAGGTGAGTCCTTCTGAATGAAGACAGACCAGGGAGGGCAGCTGGCTTTGTTCACGTCTTACAAGTCTGTCCTTCTCAGAGTGCCATCCACTTTGTGCTCCCGTCCCAAACTCCAAATGTGCTAAGGGGTGCAGTGGGGTTGCCGATCTGGAAGTGGCACTCAATACAGGGCTGATGAATGGTGCCAGAAAAATCAACAACAGTGATTGATCACAAATGTCACATTACGTGTTTGTATGATCTTTGTGATGGCATTACAGTTTCAGAACATGCTAACTGATAAATAACAGACTTATTCAGTGCACGGTCACAGATTTGAAATCAAAAACACATGAACTTTGAAGTCTGCATGCCACGGCTGTCCTCAACAGTCCACTCAGGAGTGACTGACAGTTCTTTCCACCAATCAGCTTTCTTCTTTTGTTTTCAGTTGGTACCTGCATTTTCTGTGCTGTACTTTCTGATTTTGTCCTCGTCACCTCTGACACTGAGTGTATTTCATCAATGTCACCTCTTCATTTTGTGGTTTCCACTTTTTATATTTTTCTATCTTCTTGCATTTCATGGCCAATGTACCCTTTTTAGATAAGTCCTTGTAAGAGTCAAGCTATACTCACACATTTGAGAACATCAAGGAAATAAAAAGTAAAAAGAGTGTGGCCAAAAAATGAAACATAAACTTACAAAATAAAGAAAGTCCAAGCAGAGGGAACCAACGCCGAGTAGTGAGGGGGTCAAATGTGACCTTCAGTGGTGGGGGTACAGAAGAGGCCACTTCTGCTTGTTGGAGTATTCTGTCAAGTAAATGAAGCCGAAGCTTTGTGTAGCTGACACTCTCTCAGAGCAGAGCTTTCTAATCGTCCATCCTGCTGTTGGAGTTTATTGAGCTCCTGTGGCCTCCAGCTTGTAGTCTCAACGTGAAGAAACGTTGTCTTGGGTATCGATATGAAGAAGGTGCTGAACTCAGACTGAAACCTGAACCAACACATTCGGAGTATAGAGCGTCCTTCACACACCACCCCAGGATATACTGACATGGAGCAAAGGAACATCTGTTATATTTTAATGTTAATTTATCAAATTAACAGCTGGGTCAGCAGAGATCTCTGTGTGTTTTTACTTTGTCTTCCCTTTTTCTCCTATATGTCAGACAATAAAATCAGTTCATTTCATTTTCATTGTGTTCTGCGTTCATTATGGTGTTTGATTTCTTATAACATTATTATTATTTTAAAAAATATTCCTTCAATACATTAATTGATATTCTTCAGAACTGTGGTCCCCTGTGCTAACCCTAGCATGCTGTTGTGACTCCCACTTCAGGTTTTAAACATTTCTCTTTGATCCCTGAATGTTTCATTTTATTTGTATTTAAATCTTCTTAAATTCCTACTTTTGGACTCACCCTTGACACACAGCAGATGATTGTGTTTGGTTTGTAAAGACTCTTATCGTTTATAAATGATAACCTAAATTAGTGTAAAAGTCTTATAAAGTCCCCTACATTGGTCTGTCATGTGACGGCTCTCTTTTTAGTCCCCTGTCCTCCTCGACTGTCCCTCCCCAGTATCTGATTGGACAGCATTGGCTGTCAGCTGACGTCACTAAATGACTTCTTCATTACCAGGATTAAGAACGGCTGTCTGCACTCAGCCCAGGGGTCAGTCATAAGATGACATCCCAGAGACGGTACACGTTCATGGCTACTCAGATAAGGCCCCATCTCCAAAGCTCTGAAACAAAAATATTCCCTTCGTTGTCGGTAGCACCTCCTGGTAGTTGGCACTGCACTGTGGATTTGATTTGATTTTACTTCTCCATTTTTTATTATTACATTGAACTTTTTCAGTTGTGTTCTGTGGTTGAAGTTGTTATCACCACACAGTACTGTTGCTACCTTGTTCTGTTGTCTGGTGTTTGCATTGTTCACCATCTTATGTCACAGCACTGGTGCAGAGATGATCAGTCTCTGTGTGGCTGACGTACTGGCAGTACAGTTTCTGAGTCCTTCATGAAATCTTATGTGTTGCTGATGATGGCTGATACAGGAGGACCACTTTCAACATTCAGAACAGCTAAGAGGCTTACCACAAGTAAGCCAGCCATTTATGAATATGACGGCCACTGCTGTCTGAAAAGTGCTAACCACATTTAGGACAACAATGAGGTATTTTCTTGGACCTATAAGTTGCTGAAGAAGATTCTTACCGTTTGTGAAATATGTGTTCATTCCGGTGTGAATTCATATGTGGCTCTGAGGTTACCTTACATCTACAATCTGTTTGCCACCTGCAGTGTTTTCTCCACTATTCTTATGTACTGTACTTATTAACTACTTTACACAGAAGTCCTTTACCTCATTCAGAAGATTTTTATTCATTAGTTTTGCCTGAGGATCCAATGGAAAGATCATTTGTCATTTCGGGACAGGCTTTACTCCAATATGACTTTGTGTGTGTTGTGATGGATTGCCGGCTTCTTATTCCGGCCCTCACCCCCAGGCCGTCAGGAGGAGCTCTCCCGACAGCATGGACGCGCCCCGAGTTCCAGCAGGGCCTCATGGACTATGTAGTTTTTATACACAGCCCTGCTGGATACCTTGGGGGCCACTGGGAGTCGTTGTCAGGAGGCCCGTAGACTCATATGTGCCCTATAACCTGGAAGTACGTCCTGGTCACGTGAACAGGAGAGATGACGTACTTCCAGGACTGTTTACCCTGACCCGGAAGGAATAAGGAACTGTGAACTGTTGGGCAGGAACACCTCCGGGTCAGGGTGTATAAAAGGACTCTGGGAAAGCCCAGATACTGAGCTGAGCTGGGAGGTAGGGTGGCTAAGTGTCTGGGAGAAGGAGGAGTATTGTGTATTTGTGTTAGTCATGTGAGTAGTGTGGAGTGGAGGGTGCTTTGTGCACTGTATAAGAAGAAAATAAAAGAGTCTTGTACTTTCACCTGGTGTTTGGAGTGGTACCTGAGTGTTCAAGAGGTGAACACACGCCTCTACTGCTACAGTGTCTATGGAAACGTTTTCTGGAAGAGTACCCTTTACCACATTCAGAACAGGTACTGCTTCTCTCCAGTGTGGATCCATCTGTGGCACCTAAGTGCGCTTGGACGTGAGAATCGTTTACCACATACTGAACAGCAATGAGGTTTTTCTCCTGTGTGGCTTATTATGTGGTTCTGAAGATTGCTTCTGCATGAGAACAACATACCACATTCTGGACAACAATGAGGTTTTTCTCCTGTGTGGATTCTTCTGTGCCTCTGAAGGTGGCTTCCCATTATGAAGGACTTACCACATTCTGAACAGAATTGAGGTTTGTATCCTGTGTAATTTATTTTGTGCCGCTGGGGATCCTTCTGTGGCACCTAAGCACGCTTTGAACTGAGAATGGTTTCCCACATTCTGGTCACTAATAGGGTTTTTCCTTCAGAGTGAATTCTCATGTGATCTTTAAGAGTCATGCTGTCTGAGAAAAGCTTGCCACAGTCAGAACAGCTTTGTTTCTTACTGGAATGGATTATTTTATGATTGTGAAGAGAACTGTTATATGAGAATCTCATTCCACATTCAGTACAACTGTAAGGCTTCTCTCCAGTTCAAGTTTTCGTATGCTTATACAGAGAAATAGATGTGAGTATTGTTTGCCACATTCCAAGCAACGGTGAGGTTTCTATCCGGTATGACGTCTGATGTGATTTTTTATGGTGATTTGTTGTGAGAACTGCTTATCACATTCAGGACAACAATAAGGATTATCTCCAGTATGAGTTTTGATGTGGCCCTGAAGTGTGCTTTAATATAAGATTTTTTTCTCACATTCAGAACAGCAATGAGATTTTTTTTTTTATTATGGATTTTGGCATTTGGATAAAAACGTTTTGAGAACGACTTGCCACATTATGGACAACAATGAGGTTTTTCTCATGTGTGGATTTTTTTGTGCCCCTGAAGATGACTTCTCCTTGAGAATGACTTACCACATTCTGGACAACAATAAGGTTTTTCTCCTGTGTGGATTTTTTTGTGCCCCTGAAGATGACTTCTCCTTAAGAATGACTTACCACATTCTGGACAACAATAAGGTTTTTCTCCTGTGTGGATTCTTCTGTGCATCCGAAGATGGCTTCCCCATGAGAACGACTTACCACATTCTGGACAACAATGAGGTTTTTCTCCTGTGTGGATATTTTTGTGCCCCTGAAGATGGTCTCTCCTTGAGAATGACTTACCACATTCTGAACAGCAATGAGGTTTGTCTCCTGTGTGGATTCTTTTGTGCCTCTGAAGATGGCTTCTCCATGGGAACGACTTACCACATTCGTTACAGCAATGAGGTTTCTGCTCTCCAGAGTGAATTTCTTTGTGTTTGTTAAGATTCTTGATACTTGGGAAATTCTTGCCACATTCATGACAACAATATGTTTTTTCTCCATTGTGAATCTTCATATGCTTATGAAGATCACTTTTGTGTGTGAATTGATTGCCACATTCCAAACAACATTTTGTTCCAGTATGAATTTGGATTTCTTTCTCCACTTGCTGTTGATCAGTTTTGATGGCTTCTGTCTGTGTTACTCCAGTAGCGGGGAGAGAACTGCACTGCAAAAAGGCTGCTGTCAGGATCTCTGATCCTCTTGCTGATTTCTTCATACCTTTCTCATTGTACTGAAGAGAGGGCTGACCAAAAGAAGGTGGAGACAAGTTGACATTCTTCTCTAAATCTGAAATAACACAAACATTTTAACTATTATTTTCCTGAGACCTTTATCCAAGGTGACTTACAACATTTGAGACACAATTGGTTATTTAAGAGCCAATCTTAGAAAGTAATGCTGTAAGCTTCAAGTTAAATTCATACTAATATAAGTTTCTTTCCTAGTCATAGACAATGCTATAGTTTTTTCCCCCTTTAAGTTAGTATGAGATAGAACTTTCTTGCCATAACTGAGATTCAGTGTGTTCATTGAGTCAGTTGTTGTTTAGAACTGGTCCCAGTGCACAGGGACTTAAAGACCCATTTTCAACATAGAAATGGGATAGGCATACAGTTTTCTGACCATTCTTAAATGGTTCAGAAATGTTTAGAAGTGATTTTGTAAAGATTAGAAATGAAACAATATGTATAAACTTTGAACAGAACTTTTAAGAAGAACTCTACTTTTTTTTTGCTATATCAATTTTCACTCTTTTGTGTAATCTGTTTAAGTTTGAATTTTTGCTAAAGCTTTTAAAAACGAAGATATTTTGTCTGTGTAATCATTTTGGTGCGTCAGACTTTTGCTGAATCCCTTTATGTATGTTAGAGGGGGAAAAATAGGAAGCTCCAGTTCCTTTTCCTCCTGCGCCACATGGTGAAGTACCACATAGACAAGTCCCTTTATTTGCAGGAGACCCCTTGGCTTACGCAGACTTTATCACAGCCTTTGATCATGCTGTAGGCAAAGTGCTAGAGGATCCTCAAGATAAACGAGATTACTTGATTCAATACACAAGATGTCCTGCTCAGGAAACGATTAAGGGTTGTGCACGATTGTCACCAAGTCAAGGCTATGAAAAGGCCAGAAAGCCACTTGAGAGTTTATTATGGCAACCACATATTTATAGTTGATGGATACATGGATAAAGCATTGAAGTGGCCTCAAATAAAACAAAATGAGGCCTTGAGAGACTATGCAACCTTTCTTGATAACTGTATGGACTTATTATGGACGCAAAGAAACAGGATGAATTCAACAGCAATCAAAATATCCATACTATCGTCACAAAGCTCTCATACTCCTTACAAGATAAGTGGCGAAATACAGCCTTTAAACTTGAAGGAAGAGAAGACAAAGAGGCAGATATTTACGATCTAACTATCTTTATACATCGACAGGCTAGCAATTGTAGTCAAGAGAAAAAGCAGTCTTAAACAAATGAGTTTTAAGTTTAGATTTAAAAAGTGAGAATGAATGATCCAAAGCTGGGGAGCAGAGCAACTGAATGCTGTGCTCCCCATGGTGGTAAGATGGATGAAGGGGACATTCAAGTGGATGGAGGAAGAGGATCTAAGGGTGCGGGAGGGAATGGCAACATGGAGGAGGTCAGACAGATATGGAGGGGCGAGGTTGAGGAGAGCCTTAAAAGTTAAAAGAAGAATTTTGAATTGAACGCGGAACTTAACTGGAAGCCAGTGAAGCTGCTGCAAGACGGGTGTGATATGTTGAATAGAGGGGGTTCTAGTAATGATGAGGGCAGCTGAATTATGGAGCAGTTGAAGCTTATAAACAGATTTGTGAGAAAGACAAAAGAAAAGGGAATTGCAATAATCCAGACGAGAAGTGACAAGGCTATGAACATGGAGAGCAGTGGTGTGGGGAGTGAGGCGGGGCGAATACGATTAATGTTACACAAGTGGAAATATGGAGACCAGGAGATGTTATTGATGTGGGACTGAAAGGATAAAGCACTGTCAAGGATGACACCCAGACTCTTAACCTGTGGGGAAGGGGAGACAGAGGAATCATCAATAACAAAGGAAAAATGATCAGTTTTGGATAATGTTGATTTTGTACCAATGAGGAGAACCTCAGTTTTGTCACCTGTTATTTAATTTAAGAAAATCTGAAGAAAACCAGGAATTGATTTCTGCTATGCAATCAATAAGCGAGGAGGGTGGAAAGGAAACAGTAGGTTTGCTAGTGAGATAGAGCTGGGTGTCATCAGCGTAACAGTGGAAGATAATGTTATATTTACGAAAGAAATTACCAAGGGGAAGGTGGTAAATAATGAAAAGAAGGGGCCCCAGGACAGAGCCCACCTGAAGTAACAGCGGTGGGCTGGGATGTGAAAGTTTTAAGCTGAACAAACTGACTGTGGCATGAGAGGTAGGATCTGAGTGTGGGTAATGTCAATCGAAGATAATCTATTGAGAAGAGTCGTGTGACAAATAGTGTCAAAGTCTGCACTCAGATCAAGGAGGATGAGAATAGGAATTAAACCAGAATCAGCAGCCACAAGAAGGTTGCTGGTAATTTTAACAAGTGCCATTTCTATACTGTGGAGGGGACGAAAACCAGATTGGAACTGTTCATACAGATTATTTTGAGATAAATGAGAATGAAGTTGAATAGTCTCTATTTTTGAAAGAATTTTGAAAATGAAAGGTTGATTAGAAATAGGATGAAAATTACTGAAATTAGTCGGATCGGCACCAGGTTTTTTCAGTATTGGGGTTATTGCAGCAGTTTTAAAAGATGAAGGAACAGTATCAGTAGAGAGAGAAGAGTGGATTATAGCAGAGATAAGGGGGACCAGAGAGGGGAGGCAGGCTTTGACCAGAACTGTAGGGAGGGGGTCCAGTTGACAGGTGGATGGCTTAGACTTACAGACAAGATCTGAGATTTGTGAGAAAGTAGGAAGCTGAAAAGAGGAAAATGAGTGAGTTGGTGGGTGAAATTGAAATGAAGTACCGGAGGAATCCATACACAGAGATCTGGATTTTTTCATTAAAAAAGGACTTAAAGGAATTGCAAAATTCAGTTGAGTAAAAGTGAGAAGGTAAAGAATCTGGGGGTTGTGTAATATTATTAAGCAGTGAAGAAAACAATGCCTTGGTGTTGGCTTCATTGGGAGAAATAATAGTTAGATTTAGTTTGGGCAAAATAGTCCTTGTAATGAAGTATATGGTTTTTTGCACATCTCTTTGTGAACAAAGAGTCCAGTTCTTTTATATAACTGTTCAAGTTGCCGGCCTTTGGCTTTCAAAAGCGGAAGTTCAGGTGTGAGCCAGGGGCAGAAAAGGAGAAAGAAACAGATCTAGTTTTTAATGGAGTGACAGAGTTAAGAATACCATTAAGTCCAGTGTTATATTGTGAGACCAGTTCTTCAGGAGTGGATAAATTATGAATAGCCATAAAGGAATCAATACTAGAAGAAAGAGAGTCTAAGTTAATATTCTTAATATTATGGAAAGACATGAGACGGGAAAGCTTAGTTTTGGAAAGTGCAAGTTTAACATTGAATGAAATAAGAAAATGATCAGTTATGGGGAGTTCATCTGTAGTACAATCAAGGATAACTCCAGAACAGCAAATCAAGTCCAAGATATGTTCTTTGGAATGAGTGGGAACATCAGTGTGCTGCTGGAATCCAAAACTCTCAAGGCAGGATGTAAAGTCTCTAGTAATAGGGACATTGATATAATCCATATGTATATTGAAATCCCCCAGAAGTATTATGTTTGATGAAACAGTAGACCAGTGTGTAAGAAAAACAGCAAGTCGTTCAGAAAGTCATTATTTGATTTAGGGGGCCAGTAAACAGTTGCACTACAAGTATTACTGACGCTACTGAAAGGGGACTCGAGAAACCTCAGTCAAAAAGACTGTTACTGATATCTGTGCATTTAAAAAGCCTTGTGTATTCTGTAGTGACCAGCATACTCTTGCTGAATGTAGTAAAATCAAAGATCTGCCATGTAAAGAAAGAACTGACTTTTTAAAATTTAAAGGTTTATGTTTTCACTGTCTCAAACAGGGGCATCTTGGTAAGAACTGCAAAGAAAGGATGAAATGTCAGACATGTTCTTTGTAGCATCCAGATATCCTGCACATCAAATAAGAGGTTGGAGCGACATCTTCAGCTACAGCCAGTGTGGCAACATCTACTGAAGGGGAAGCTGAGACTGGAACTTGTGCCTTTACTGGGGCCGGTGAAGAGTGTGCACTGTACAGTATGTGGTTACTGTTAAGGTAAAATCTAAGAAAAGAGAGAGGTATGTAGAAACATACGACTTTATAGACCCCGGTAGTACAATATGTTGCTGTAACAGTATAACACAAATTTTACAGAGTGCTGGTCTGAAATGTCGCAGGAGGACATCAAGTTCATGCACATAGCCCCAGAATCTACAAGACTGGTAGGTGGCCACTATTGCTTAAATTTGCCTTTGAAGGATGAAACACTTAAAATGCCAAACAATCGCTGAGCGGCGTGCTATTGAGCTCAAGAGAAAAGTGAGCAAAAATTCAGGTGTCCATGAAGACTATAAAGCCTTCATGAAAGACATTATTGACAAGGGTTAAAGTACCCAAAGAAAGCCTGCATTGCAATGAAGGCAGGGTGTGGTACATCACACATCATGGTGTGGATCATCTAAAAGAAAAATAAGATTCGAGTGGTCTTTGATTGCACAGCCACCTACAAGGGGACTTCACTTAATGAACAATTATTAAAAGGTTCTGACCTAACACGGTCATTGGCGTCCTTACACAATTTAGAAACAATTTTGTACAACAAGTCAGGATTCCAAGATTGGAGCTGACAGCAGCCGTTATGACCATCAAAATTGACAAAATCCTAAAAGGTGACCTTCAAATGCCCTGCAAGAATCTACATTTTGGACTGACAGCACCACAGTGCTAAAATACATTTCAAATGAAAGCACTCGATTCAAGACCTTTGTTGCCAACAGAATCTCTGTGATCAGAGATCATTCACAACCATCACAGTGGAGGTACGTCACATCTGCCCTTAATCCGGCTGATCAAGCATCCAGAGGGCTAAAGCAGCACATTATCACACGGTCCAAGTTTCTTAATGAAACCCGAACATGTATGGCCAAAAAGACCTGGGGCCTCGAGCATAGAATTCACACTATAACATGGCATAAGCACAAAAGCAGAAATGTGCTTACCCACAAAAAAATCCAGATGCAAAAATCTGTGCGAATGCCAACTTCTACGTTCTTCCGCTACATAAATCCTGGTCAGCGTGAAAAGTAAGGCACGTGCACACGCCTGCCGCCACTCCCAAAGTCCTCCCAGAATTACTCCTCTTTGAAAATGCAAAACCATATAAACAGCCCTTAAGCTCAGCGTTCTGTGAAAAGGCAATGGCAAAAGCACGGGGGGAAATATAAGAATTTCATCGAATACCAAGTGGAGGCAAAGAAAAACGTACAATTTGTTGGTTTAAACAGTGGTATAAACAACAAAAGGAAGTTGATCGATTGACAGAGTGTCTGAGAAACTCGAAAGCTGAAGTTCACAAAGTCGTACAGTGCCCGAAATAAAAAAGAAGTTGTCAGATATCAAAGTTGCCGTGAAAAGGCAAGTCGTAGCCCACCGTCTGAGTGTCATATGAAAGCTTATTACGGTACAGACAAAAAAAATAGGCACACAGTGGGAAAAAAGCACGAAACGTCAACTTTAATCTCGAAATTTCCACTTTAACCATGTAGTTTATTTTGTCATGAAAGTAGAATATCATAAACTTCATCTTAAAATTGTTTAATTTACTAGTTTCTCAAATCCCATCGTAACTAAAGTAGCACATTAAATGTTTTGTTTTGTATTTGATCTTCTATGTGCTCTATGTGTGTGAATCACTATGTGCTTTCGGGCTTTCTCTTTCTCCGACAGGACACAGAATCCATTACATTCATATTACTGCTCTCTGAATAATTAAACTACTGAGATGTATACTTGATATCATTTTCATGATAATAGGAGTTAAAGCATGTTATTAAACATGGGAACATGGCGGCGCAATGATAGTGATGAGCTGGCGCCCCATCCAGAGATTGTTCCTGCCTCCAGCAAGATGCTTGCTGCACCGTGCACGACCTTCAATGAAATAATTTATTGTAACAGTACTGTCTCTTTCAAACGTACTAACCTCCAATTCCTGTCCTTACTTTTCATTCTCCAAATACCCAATCGCCACACAATCAGCTCTGTAATAGACGTTAAGCCATCTGTAAGCTGAGAACATAGATTCTTCAAAACTTTTAAGAAACATTGAAATATCTTTGCAGTACATGTTAAATTATTCTATCCTTCCAGTGTCGCGCCAGCACCAGCAAGAATACAGCGCGAGGCAGGAACAATCTGTGAATGGAGCGCCAGCTCGTCACCGTGTCCTCACATGTTTAATTATTAACAATATAGATTATTTAAATGAAGTTAAAGTTTTAACTGTATTATATAATAAACATATTTTGCTGCATTTCATCTTAAAAATGATATCGTCATCATATGTAAATACGCGCTTTATAAAATGGCTCAGGTTGTGCGATATTATAACTCTATCGCAAGTTTACAGTGAGGTGATTGTACTTATAAGTACAAACAGTTCTACAAGGAGCACTAGATGGACTGATGGAGTGTGTTTAGAGTTCTTAGGCTGAAACTGTTTGTGAACTGCGAAGTCTGTACAGGAAAGGCTCTGAAGCGTTTGCCGTATGAGAGCAGTTCAATAGACAGCATGGCTGAGGCAGCGTGTGCTTGATGCTGTATACCGATAATTCTCTTTACGCTCAGCTGCTTGAGAGCTGTGATTCACACTCAGATACAGTGATATAAATACTCCGAGTGGTGCAGCGAGAGTAATATGGAAAAAGATGATCGCTGTGGCAACCCTTAATGGGAGCAGCTGAAAGAAGAAGAAGAAGGTGCAGTGAGAGTAACAACACTAAAGCAGTTATGGTATTTAGAATAGTTTGACCATTCTGTGGACAATTATATTGTTACAGGTTAATTACAATCAGATGCCTTAAACTAATAAACAATATGCGGCTAATTTCAGTGTATTTATAAAGCCACATCAGGGAATTGGATCTAAAAAAGAAATGGAAACCACACTGGAACAGTAGCACTGCTTTGACACTGGGTGCCGCCAGTCTGCAAAACTGAGAGCAAGGATAATACTAAAGTGAGTGCTGCTGTTGACTTAGTTGCACCTGAAAAGACAGTTAAAAAATCTTCTAGCATTGTTATACCATGGAAGACCCAAAGAGTGTCTGATTTAAAAAGAACATGCCATAGAGCTGAGCGTAAATGGAGGAAAACTAAACTAACTATCCAATATGAGATACTGAAGGTTAAAATAACAGAATACAATAACACAGTCCATCTTGAGAGGCGCTGCTATTTCTCTAAGATTATAAATAACAATGCTAGTAATCCCAGAGTCTTATTTTCGACGATTGATCGTCTGCTAAACCAGGTAACTCAAAAGAATGCCTCCAAAATACTTCCAGTTAAACCCGTGAGGCTATTGCTGTATTTTTCAATCAAAAAATTAATGACATTAGAAATAAAATAGTATATCTCCCCAACATTAGGGATCCTCCTAAGCCCCAGTATTCCGTTATAAACAAATTAAGTTCTTTCACCAGGATAGATTTACCTGATTTACATAACATAATTTCTCAACTGAGACCCTCCACTTGCATCCTTGACCCAATACCAACCAGTTTTTTCAAAGAAGTATCGTGCGTGCTAATTGATAATGTTCTTGACATAGTAAACTCGTCATTAGATACGGGGGTCTTCCCAGACTGTCTTAAGACTGCTGTAGTTAAACCCCTACTCAAGAAATATAATATCGACCCCTCTGCTCTTGAAAATTTTAGACCCATCTCTAACCTGCATTTCTTAAGTAAAATTCTAGAGAAGGCAGTCATTATACAGCTAAATGAGCACCTCAATAAACCTGCTATTCTTGATAAATTTCAGTCGGAATTCAGAATAAATCACAGCACAGAAACTGCACTCGTTAAAGTAGTAAATGACTGCGGGTAAATGCAGACAGAGGCCATTTATCTGTTCTCATCCTCCTAGATCTGAGTGCTGCATTTGACACCATTGATCATAATATTCTTAGAAATCGACTTAGTCAATGGGTGGGCCTCTCTGGCAGTGTCTTAAATTGGTTTGAATCCTGGCAGGTAGACAATTCTTTGTTAGTTGTGGTAATTACAACTCAAAGACACATGATATCCTATATGGTGGTCCACAAGGCTCTATCCTGGGTCCGCTGCTCTTCTCAATCTACATGCTCCTGTTAGGTCAGATTATCTCAGGGCACAACGTGAGCTACCACAGCTATGCTGATGACACACAGCTGTATTTATCAATAGCGCCTGACGACTCCGACTCTCTTGTTTCACTAACACAATGTCTTACAATGTTTCTAAATGGGTGTGTAGTAATTTTCTCAACCTCAATAAAGAGAAAACAGAAGTTTTAGTGATTGGCAAAAATGGATACAATGAGGTTATTAGAAATAAACTGGATACATTAGGATTAAAAGTCAAGATGGAGGTAAAAAGCTTAGGGGTAACTGTTGACTGTAATCTGAATTTTAAATCGCATATTCATCAGATCACTAGGACATAATTTTTATACTTAAGAAACATAGCAAAAGTTAGACCTCTTATATCATTGAAAGATGCTGAGAAATTAGTTCACACTTTTGTTTTCAGTTGACTAGATTACTGTAACGCACTCCTCTCAGGACTACCCAAAAAAGACATCAATCGTTTGCAACTAGTGTAGAATGCAGCTGCTAGAATCCTAACTAGGAAAAGAAAATCTGAGCATATTTCTCCAGTTTTGATGTCACTACACTGGTTACCTGTGTCATTTAGAATTGACTTTAAAATACTGCTTATGGTTTCCATCCATCCATCCATTTTCCAACCTGCTGAATCTGAACACAGGGTCACGGGGGTCTGCTGGAGCCAATCCCAGCCAACACAGGGCACAAGGAAGGAAACAATCCCGGGCAGGGTGCCAACCCACCGCAGGACAAACACAAACACACCCACACACCAGGACCAATTTAGAATTGCCAATCCACCTTACCTGCATGTCTTTGGACTGTGGGAGGAAACCGGAGCGCCTGGAGGAAACCCACGCAGATACGGGGAGAACATGCAAACTCCACGCAGGGAGGACCCGGAAAGCGAACCCGGGTCCCCAGGTCTCCCAACTGCAAGGCAGCAGCACTACCCACTGCGCCACCGTGCTACCTGCTTATGGTTTATAAAGCCTTAAAAAATCTCGCCCTATCTTATATATCGGAATGTCTGACATCTTATATTCCAAATCATAATCTTAGATCCTCAAATGAGTGTCTGCTTAGAATTCCAAGAGCTAAACTTAAAAGAAGTGGTGAGGTGGCCTTCTGCTGTTATGCACCTAAAATCTGGAATAGCCTGCCAATAGGAATTCGCCAGGCTAATACAGTGGAGCACTTTAAAAAAACTGCTGAAAACACATTACTTTAACATGGCTTTCTCATAACTTCACTTTAATTTAATTCTGATGCTCTGTATATTCAATTAATTATCAGTATTATTCACAGTGGCTCTAAAATCCGTACTAACCCCTACTCTCTCTTCTGTTTCTTTTCCCGTTTTCTGTGGTGGCAACCTGCGCCGCCACCACCACCTATTCAAAGCATCATGATGTTCCTACATCGATGGATTAAAAGCCAGAAGTCTACATGACCATCATCATCAAGTCCTTCTATGAGAACCCTAAATACAAAGAGGACTGTTTCATTTATGTGAGGTAGAATGCCCAGAGGGGGCTGGGTGGTCTTGTGGCCTCTTAACCAATGCAGATTTTTTTCTCTCCATCCATCTGGAGTTTTTTGTTTTTTCTGTCCTCCCTGGCCATCAGACCTTACTCTTATTCTATGTTAATTAGTGTTGTTTTATTTTAATTCTTACTTTGTCTTTTATTTCTCTTTTCTTCATCATGTAAAGCACTTTGAGCTACATTATTTGTATGAAAATGTGCTATAGGAATAAATGTTGTTGTTGTTATTGTTGCCTCTGCGTGTCCTGGAGTACAAAAGAAACAGCAACATGTGGGGACTGGCAAGATCAGGGGAAAAAAAAAAACAAAACACGCGGTCACGATTACAAGCGCAAGATGTTATGCGAATGAATATAAATAATATGAATAATGTTGTATCCATGCCACAGTGTTTTCCGAAATGTACTCTATAGGTCATAAAATTAATAATTCCAAATATTATATACAACTATGTCTAGGTTTTGTTTTTTTTGACATCCTAGACCATAAGGTGCATACTAATTCTGAGTGTGCAGGAACACTCAATAAAACGGAATACAAAAAAATCAGTTGACTGTGAGATATGAAGAAGGCAGATTCGCCAGCGTTTGTGTGTCAGCTTTTATCCCTCCAGATCAGAGAATGTCCAGTTTCATTGCCTCAAAACACCACTCACATCTACAGTTACTCCCAGTTTCAAATAAAAACTAACAGTGTCAGATCCCTAGGACGGTAGTACGTATCGTGATCGTGACTGAGAGAATAAAAGTGAAAAAAAGGTAACTTTCACAAGTCCTATAAATGTACACCATCTGTTACAGACGCAGACCAAATGCATGTGTGTACTGTATAATATTAACAATAAGAGTACCTCACTACTAAAAATGGCAAATACAGGAGGCAGTCGGGATCGAACCTGGGACTCTTGATTACAACTCAGCAAATCTTACCGCTACACCACAGAAGCTGTTGTATCGCCCTTGAACATTTTGTGAAAGTGTTTATTTGATCTTTTGACTTCAAGCTTCACACATTATATTGTTTATGCCTACATTTTGTCATTTACTACTAAAGTATGACAAACGTTTCTGTTTTAACAATGTGTTTACACAGATTATAGTAGAAACGGAACACACATGAACTGCATGTGTTCCAAATAATGATCTATTATTTCCACTCTAAAACTCCAGCACTTCACTCCCAGATAATCAATCAAGGCATGCGCTGGGTGAACTTTGTGCACATTCTGCGGTGGTGGTGGGATGGAATAGCAGGCTGCTTGTCTGAATCAGCACATTTACAGGACAAAAGACACTGAGGGAGAGGTGCAAACGGATTTAAGGTGGGCTGAATCTACGAGTTTTTTCGTAGGCTCTGGTAATTCTAGTGTTAATAAATGAAACAGTACAAGTAAAGTGGTGGCACACTGGTTGGAGTTCATTTATGGTCTGGCCACTCCGTGTGTGGTCTTTACATGTTCTGCTGCTGTCTGTTCAATTTCTCCACCTTTCTCCCACATGTGAAAGACAGGCCTGATCTGATCAATCGATCACAAATCAAAATCAACCAATTTTCTCTCTAAATGACTTGACTGATGATCAGCAAATTAGAATGCATGAAGAAATTGCCAATAAAGATAAAAACAATATTTGAGTCAGCAGCATCAGAGGTGAATATTTATCTCTGTGAACCTCATACCACAAGAGATGCTGGGCCACTGGCTTTCTGGAGGACCAATAAAAGTTGTTGTCCTACCTGTGCCCTCCTTATACGAGTGGGGACAGCGAGGGACTGTTCAGTACAGCAGCACTCGTCGTGGATGACAGGAGGACCAGACTGTCCTCAGAACATGCAGAGATGCTTATTTTCTTAGATGAGAACCTGAAACGTTCACCAAGACTGTCTTGTTTTCTTCTTGTTGTAGTCGACGGCTACAAATATCTAATTGAACATTTTATTAGATTAGAATTATGGAGTATGATTAAGACATGCCTTTTGTTTTGTTCAGCTTGTTTTTGTTCCATTATGTATGCATTATGGGTAAATGTTCTCTGTGTATGCTGTATGCCGTAGCACTTTATAATTGAATATGAAGTTTATGCATAGCTAAAAATACATTTATTACTATTTAAAAAAAAAAGAAAAACACTATTATTATTATTGATATAAAGAGATCATAATGGAATGGAATGGGTGATCAATATCAGCTCTATAGACTCCGATCATAGCCTTCCTACCCAACAATGTGTCTGAATTTGTGTTTTCCCTTCTTAATTGTAAGGTATGTGATGATATTTACATCCTCTAGAACCTAATCTGGACTAAAAATAAAATACAAATATACCTGCTTGCATTAGGGGGGCACAGTGTTTAGCACAGCTGCTTTATTGTTCAGGTGTCCTGGGGTCAAATCCTGCCCACAGTTGTTCTACGTAGGGGCTCTGAATGGCGTTTCTGGTCATTCTGGTTTTTCCCCTCATCACCAAAAACATGCATGTGAAGCGGAGTGGTGACTCCAAATTGACCCGATGTGACTGTGGGAGACGGAAGGGCCCAAGATCATCTCGAAGTCAAGATTTCACATCACTGCCAACTTGTCCAGGCCATGCTGCCCCAGCAAGTTCATGCTGAGCGCACAACACAAGATGCTGAAAGAAGACCTTGAGACCCCCAAATGTCATCATGGCTCGTACAAGTATCTCTTGTCACTGTTAACATCAAAGTGCATGAGATTACCATTAGGAAGATGAGGCACATATTAGGTGGTCACTACCTTCAGCAAATTCACTCTTATTTAGTGCACAGGGCTAAGGATTTAATTCTTACTTATTTCTGTCTTTTTGTGGAAATTTCTACCTTAACTGCCATATCATTTAAGAAATATACATGTCTTTAACAAACTTTAACATACGTCACCGCGTCAGTCAAAGCTTCATGATGTTCAAGTCATGCGCTCAACACTTTAGATTTTTCCTTATTCACATAAGTTTTTCTAATTTATCATTTATTATTAAACCTATTGTTTGCTATCGTGGGCGTAAACAGGTGATCTTTATCCAATTTCAATTAACATTTTTTTCCACTCTCATTTCAATCTTCTAAAAACATCAAAGCACCCACTGTTAGAATTTATAAATGCTCTCTTTCTTTTATATTAATCACATTACTCACTTATTCCAACACTCCCAGGTGACTCTTCTCCTTCTCTCCCATTTCCCTTGGTGATTTTCTCTTCAGACTCCGATATCTCTGATTTCAGCTCTGCAGAAATCTCCTGCGTATCCAGTCGTCCTGTATTATTGGACCAGGGCTGTAAACTGGATGGAGATTTTTCACAGGCCTCTTGCTTGAAAAAATTCTCAGTTTCATGCTTTTGAAGTTCAAGACCAACGGAGAAATCATTGAAATCCTCAGCTTTAATGGCAGCAGTCACCCCCTTGCACTCCTCCTCCTCCTCTTTAAAAACTGAAATTCTTTCTTCGTGATCCTCCAGCTTCACACACACATCCTCTGGTGTGAGCCGCTCACAGTCCTCTTCTTTAATGCCCACCGTTCTTTCATCCACACCAACTTCTTTGGCAGAGGCCATGCTCTGTGGGAAACTCTTCTCTCTTTTTAAGTGTTTGCCCTTCTCTTCTCAGATTCTCTTCTCACTTGGACAGCTCTGAATTGGAGGCAATTAGACACCTCAGTGTATGGCCAAGTGAAATGGGAAAGCCCTGTGAACATAAAAGTGGTAAAATTAACTTCATAAAGTCAGTAAAAATAATCAGCACACTTCAGGGTTACATTGCCCTCCATGATGTTTGGTTCAAAGACACATTTTTCTTGATTTCCTCCTCTGCCTCACAGTTTAAAATAACAAATCAAATAATTCAGATGTGCTCAAAGTGCACTGCAGACCTTCAGTAAAGTGGATTTGCATACATTTCAGTCCCACCATATACTGTAGATATGACAACACTTTATCTACATGGCACCATCATGTTTGGACACAGCAATGGCAGGTCTATTAAAGCCGTCATATTTAGGGATTTGTTGGATATCCTCGCTGGACTTGAACTGTGCATCGGGAGCTTCATTCTGTTAAGTTGTTATATTCTATATCTTATATATGCGCTCTTCTTTGTGGGATTACAGGAATGCATCCCGACTGGGAGTAGGACATTCGGGGTTTGACGAGAGTGGCTTTGTACAGCTTTTTAAGCTCCAAATGTAATGATGCAGGTTTTCAATCTGTAAACATTTAAGGTTTAAGAATCATGAGTAAATAATTCACATAATTACAATTTCAGGTCCTGAAGACCACGTGCCTCATGTATAAATGGTGCGTACGCACAAAAATGTTGCGTATGAACATTTCCACGTTGAAATCGTTTTGTATAAAACCTAAATGTGGGGTAAAGCCAAGCACATTTCCACGGTAGCTCATACCCTGGCGTACGCAAGTTCTCCACTCGGTTTTGCAAACTGACAACACCCAGCATCAAAGCAGTGCTACTGTTCCAGTGTGGTTTGCCTTTCTTTTTTAGATCCACATCCCTAACGCCGCTTTATAAATAAACTGAAAAAAACTGCATACTGTTTATTAGTTTAATGCATCTGATTGTAGTTAACCTGTAACAATATAATGGTCCATAAAATGGTCAAACTATTCTAAATACAATAGCTGCTTTAGCATTGTTACTCTCACTGCACCTTTTTCTTCTTCTTCTCTCAGCTGCTTCCATTAGGGGTTGCCACAGTGGATTGTCTTTTTCCATCTAACTCTCACTGCACCACTCAGAGTATTTATATCACTGTATCTGAGTGGGGAATCACAGCTCTAGAGCAGCAGACTGGAAAGAGAATTATTGGTATACAGCATCAACAAGCACACACTGCCTCAGCCATGCTGTATGTTGAACTGCTCTCATACGGCAAACGCTTCAGAGCCTTTCCTGTACGGACCTCGCGGTTTAGAAAGTTTCATCCCAAGAACTCTAAACGCACTCAATCAGTCCATCAAGTGCTGCTTGTAGAACTGTTAGTACTTATAAGTACAATTACCTCACTGTAAACTTGCACTACAGTTATAATATTGCACAACCTGCGCCACTTTATAAAGTGTGTATTTACATATGATGACGATATCATTTTTAAGATGAAATGCAGCAAAATATGTTTATTACATTAAACAGATAAAACTTTAACTTTATTTAAATAATCTATATTTAAGAATGGCGCTCCGTTCACGGATTGTTCCTGCCTTACACTGTATTCTTGCTGCTGCTGGCACGACACTGGATGGATAGAATAATTAAACACATACTACGAAGATATTTCGATGTTCCTTAAAAGTTTTGAAGAATCTGTGTTCTAAGCTTACAGATGGCTTAACGTCTATTACTGAGCTGATTGTGTGGCGATTGGGTATTTGGAGAAAGAACAGTAAGGACAGGAATTGAAGGTTAGTACGTTTGAAAGAGACAGTACTTCTGTAATAAAGTATTTCATCGAAGGCCACGCAGCAAGCATCTTGCGTGAGACATGAACAATCACTGCGCCACCGTGTTCCCATATTTAATAACATGCTTTAACTCCTATCATCATGAAAATGATATCACGTATACATCTCAGTATTTTAATTATTCAGAGAGCTGTAATGTCACGAATGTAATGGATTCTGTGTCCTGTCGGAGGAAGAGAAAGCCTGTGTAAGAAGCACATAGTGATTCACACACACAGAGCACATAGAAGAACAAATATAAAACAAAGCATTTAACATGCTACTTTAGTTACGATGGGATTTGAGAAACTATTAAACGATTTTAAGATGAAGTTTATGATGTTCTACTTTAATGATAAAAACTATGTGATAAAAGTGGAAATTTCAAGATTAAAGTTGACATTTCGTGCCTTTTTCCCCACTGTGTGCCTATTTTTTTCTCTGTACCCTAATAAGCTTTCATATGACACTCAGATGGTGGTCTATGTCTCGCCTTTTCACGGCGACTTTGATATCTGACAACTTTTTTATTTCGGGCACTGTGTGACTTTGTGAACTTGAGCTTTCGAGTTTCTCAGACACTCTATGTCACTCAATCAACTTTCTTTTGTTGTTTATACCACTGTTTAAACCATCAAATAGTACATTTTTCTTTGTCTCCACTTGGTATTTGCTGAAATTCTTTGATTTCCCCCTGTGCTTTTGCCATTGCCTTTTCACAGAATGCTAAGCTTAAGGGCTATTTATATTGATTTGCATATTCAAAGAGGTGTAATTCTGGGATGAGACAGGGCGGGACAGCAGGCATGTGCACATGTGTTACTTTTCACGCTGAGCGGGATTTATGTAGCAGAAGAACGTGGAAGTTGGTGAACGCACAGATACATGCATCTGGATTTTTTTTTGTGCGTACGAACATTTACGTTTTTGTCCATATGCCATTTTATAGTGTGAATTCTTCAAACAGCATTATGCATGAGGCCCCAAGATGTTTCCAAAGGGGTTAAGCATAACTGTGTGTCTTGTCATCAGTTTGGTGGGAGAGACCTGGCAGCACTGCGTCACTAGTTATTGGGGAAAATCTGCTTTCTTCAAGAACCTGCCAGGAAAAGGAGACGGACAACCTTCTAGTGAATGAAGGAGATTGTGCTGACCAAGGGAGGCAGGAAACCCGAGGTGGAATAGCGGGTTCAAATCAGGACGGCACCACACTGAACATGTCCATCTCCGTAAAGAGGTCTTTCTGGCTGAGAACACATCAGCTCAGGCTCTAACAAATATCCTAGATTACTTCATGTCAAATGTGGTGGAGGAGCAAGAAAGGAATAGGAAGAGCATTGGTGTTTTGGCAAATTAAATGTAACATTCAGAAGAAGTTGTGAGAAGTCAAAGTACTGAACATCGTAATCTATTGTAATGTGCAGTAAAGAAATAAAAAATCATTTTTTTGCTTCATAATATATAACCATAAAAAAATGTTATAGACCTAAAAATATTCTCACCTGATTGTTACAGTAAAATTCTGCCAACCACAGCTGCCAGTTATTCCGGTAATTTTAACATTTAGTTTTTTTACAGTGTACCCTTGTGATGCTCAATACCAGAGAAGGTACAAAGTCCTACATGTGGAAATCTCATCTAAGCTTCAAGTCCTGACCTTCATCATTCACATCAAGTCTCAATCAAGTTATAAGGAAGACATTCAAACCAATTCAAATCAAGT
Organism: Erpetoichthys calabaricus; assembly: GCF_900747795.2. Classification (NCBI taxonomy): domain Eukaryota; kingdom Metazoa; phylum Chordata; class Cladistia; order Polypteriformes; family Polypteridae; genus Erpetoichthys; species Erpetoichthys calabaricus. The sequence goes on from NC_041398.2 coordinate 4,406,080, forward strand.
TTGAGAAGACATGAACAGAAAAAAAAAATCGTGAGTGGTCTCCTTAGACATTCTCCTATACTCAGATATGGGGATGGATATTTGAGGAGTAAACAGCAAGACATATTTTTATATTATATGTAGTAAAGAATCATCAACATTAAATCAAATCAATAATATATTGAATAATTATTATAAAAGTAAAGTTAAATAAATCGGACTCTGTAGCTGCATGAATAAAAAAAATCAAGTATACTGTATATTCAGGTAAAGTAGCACTTCCGGTTAGCAGAAAGAGTCCAAACGTTGATCGAAATCTACGGGTTGTACCGAATTCTTGTATGCAAAACTTGGTTAACCAAACTGAAAGTGAACTCAAGTCCAGAAATGATATTTTCGCACACATGGAGGTGTAAAACGTTAAGATTTATCAAAATTTTAAAATCGAATTTTTGGAGGATTCTACGGAAGCCGAGAGAGGACGTGCAATATCGTTATTTTTTAAAATTGTTTCCTCGAGATAACAGACTAATTTTATCGAGCTCTCGACAAAATAAAAGATCTTGTTTTCTCGAAATTATGAAATAATTGTATCTGACGTCCCTGTTGCAGTGAAACCGCACGAGCATCTTTCCTGAGAAGAAAATACCAAAAAAATAAATCATTTAAAATTTTGTCTAATAGGTCTCAGTATGAGACAAACTGCTGGAAATGAAACCTGAACGCGCCCTGTAAAGTTACATCGTGCGACGTCACTTTAACAAAGTTTGCCGATGAAGGCTTTAAAAGAAAAAACACAAAGAACACGCAGAGCTCGAGAAAAATTAGAAATGAACGACGGGGCCGTGCGGGAGCGAGCGGCTGAACAAGCGCGTGCCCGACGGACAGCACAGTTCGGAGCATGCGCGAAATCAAAAGTAGAAGCGGCGCGAAGAGAGCAAAAGTTAACGCGCCTCCGCCAAGTCAGATGTAGCATTACATTTCATGGGACACCGACCGGAAAATAAATTAACGTATCAGCAGCTAAAAGTGCGCGACCCTCGTCATCCACAATAAACTCGTGAAGGTGCGATTTGCTTTGCCGCCGCCTCCTCCACGTAGCGCTCAATTCCCAATACTTACAAGCGAACCACACGGCGTCAGGCACCTCCTCAAATTTAAAACCACTCAGCATGTCGCGATCTCCCTTACTGTTGGCATTCCCACCCGTACGCGATCCCCACGTTCGACTTTGTCTCACCTTCCGCACCTTTGCTTGGTCTTCTGGACGTAAAGAAGTCTGAGGACGACGGTCTCATAAGAGCAAACAGATAGGAACTACAGCACGCGGTAGATACAGTAGCTACTACGTCATTCACGACACGCCCATAACGTCTTTCACGGGACGCCCACTGCAAGAATGAACTGCCCGCTTATTGTAAGGCAGCATCACTGAAGCGACGGCCGCGGTAAGAATGACAGCAATTGATGTTACTTGGGACAAGCAGAAATGTCTTTAAGTCTCAGACTTATGCTATTGAAACTTTTTAAATTAATGCAACAAATTTCTAAGCATCTTGTCAAAAAAGTTACTATTTCAAAAGGCTGCTTAATAAGTTTTTTTCACTCAAGTGTCACATTATACTGAAAGTAAAAAAGCATATTAGGATCGCCCTGTTTCAGACATATATCATGAGAACAGTAATGTTAAGAGACACCGCTACCTTTTTACTATACACTAGGATTTCCAGTTATGAAACTAATCGTGGGACACATCAATAATACAGAATTAACTGGCGTCAAGGTAGAGCACAATACTAGCAAGAGTCAGGTGCGAGGCAGGAACAATCCCTGGACAGGACGTCAGCCCACCGCAGGGTGAGCCCACTCACAACAGCCAATGGAGTGTGGCAGGAAGACGGAGCACCGGGAGGAAACTCACATGGACATGGAGGGAACATGCAGGCTGTGAACAGGGAGGACTTGAGATCTGAACTCTGGTCACCTTGGTGAGACCACCGCCATTATCGGTCCTGTCTTTGAAACTTTTTTTTTGTTTTGTTTTTAGTCATGTTTTAATCAAATAAATTTTATCTAGTTATAAACATAATTATTTTTAATTATGAAGATTTACCATTTATTAATTTAATGTGGCTTAAAATGATGATTTATTCTTAGAAAACACAAACAGACTTTTCAGTTTTGGTACTAGTACAGTTCTTTCTTTCTTTCTTTCTTTCTTTCTTTCTTTTTCTAGTGCATTTTTTTATCCATTATAAAAATAATAACTTTTGAAGTCATTCAAATTGTTATTTATACCTTTACAGTTAAAATCTAACCAACCAACAATACTAATGGGCAGCGTTACTTACACTGTGACATTAAAACGCAGGAGACTACAGGGGTAGTGATGACATTGGCTAGCGTTACCAAACCATCACTGGACCAAGGAGGGACTTAGTGACCTTGGATTTCCAGCCATCAATCCATTTTAGGCCTCTTTTATAAGGGGTCACTTGTAGAAGCCCCCACACTGGACCAGTGCTCATGTTATTTGGTTTGCCCAAACCCACACTCCCATAGCTTGGACCACTGTGTGCTGGGTAATCTTTGTCATAATCTACCAAAGAGTATTTTAAAACAGAAAAATGTGCAAATACAGGTCAGGTCAAGTTGGGGACCATGCACTGGTACCCACCACACGATGAAACACCTCAGTGTCCTGGTTCGCAAACCCCCAGGCAGACATGTTGTTAAACATCGGCTCAAGTAAAATAATATTGACTCTTCTGTTTTTGATAATTGTAGACTCATTTCTAACCCACCATTCTTAAGTAAAATCCTAGAAAAGGCAGTCATTACACACCTCAATGATCAACTGAATAAACCTGCTGTTCTTGACAAGTTTCAGTCGGGTTTCAGAACAAATCACAGTACAGAATCTGCACTCGTTAAAATAGTAAATGACTTGTGGGTAATGCAGACAGAGGACATCTATCTGTTCTCATCCTCTGAGATCTGAGGGCTTCATTTAATACCATCCATCCATCCATCCTTCCATTATCCAACCTGCTATATCCTAACACAGGGTCACAGGGTCTGCTGGAGCCAATCCCAGCCAATACAAGGCGTAAGGCAAGAACAAATTCTGGGCAGGGTGCCAGCAGGGCACACACACACACACACATTAAGGACAATTTAGGATTGCCAATCCACCTAACCTGCATGTCTTTGGACGGTGGGAGGAAACCAGAACACCCGGAAGAAACCCACGCAGACACGGGGAGAACATGCAAACTCCATGCAAGGAGGACCCAGGAAGTGAACCCAGGTCTCCTTACTGTGAGGTAGCAGCGCTACCAGTGCGCCACTGTGCCACCCTGCATTTAATACAATTGATCACAATATTCTTATTAATCACCTTAGTGGGTGGGCTTCTCTGGCAGCGTCTTAAATTGGTTTGAGTCTTACTTAAAAGGTAGAAAATTCTTTGTTAGTTGTGGTTATTATATTTCAGAGACCCCTTATATTCAATATGGTGCTCCTGGTCCGCTGCTCTTTTTGATCTCCAAGCTTCCATGAGGTCAGATTATCTCAAGGCATAACGTGAGCCACCACAGCTATGCTGACGACACACAACTGTCTTTATCAATAGCACCTCAGGACCCCGACTCTCTTGATTCATTTACTTATGTTTCTGAATGGATGAGTAGTCATTGTCTCAAACTAAATAAGGAGAAAAGTTATTGGCAAAAGTAGATATAGTGAGGTTATTAGAAATAAACTTGATCCATTAGGCTTAAAAGTCAAGACAGATGTAAAGAATTTAGGAATAATTTTTGATTCTGACCTGAATTTTAAATCACATATTAATCAGATCAACAGGACAACATTTTTTCACTTAAGAAATATAGCAAAAGTTAGATCCCTTATAAATTTGCAAGATGCAAAAAAATAAGTTCACAGTTTTGTTTTTATATGACTAGATTACTGTAATGCACTCCTCTCAGGACCACCCAAGAAAGACATCAATCGATTACAATGAGTGCAAAATGGAGCTGCTACAATCTTAACTCGGAATAGAAAATCTGAGCAGATCTCTTGTTTTGATGTCACTACACTGGTTGCCTGTGTCATTTAGAATTGACTTTAAAATACTGCTAATGGTTTACAAAGCCTTAACTCATCTCACCTCATCTTATATTTCAGAATGCCTCTCACCTTACACTCCAAATCATAACTTTAGATATTCAAATGAGTGTCTGCTTAGAATTCCACGAGCTAAACTTTAAAGAAGTGGTGAGGCGGCCAACTGCTGTTAATGCACCTAAAATCTGGAATAGATAACCGATAGGCTAATATGATGGAGCACTTTAAAAAACTGCTAAAAACCCACCATCCTCGTTTGTATCACTGATTCTCTCTGCCTGCCTCTCCTCAGACTGACGATGGCTGAAGCCCAGCTGTTTGTATCACAGGACGAGTTCACCTGCTCAGTGTGTCTGGACACCCTGACTGACCCCGTCACCATCCCCTGTGCTCACAGTTTCTGTCGGAAGTGCTGGGATCAGAGCCAACTGTTCAGCTGTCCTCAGTGCAGAGAGAACTTCACCACGAGGCCTACATTGCAAAGAAACACTCTGCTGAATGAAATCATCAAGGAATTCAAGAAGACAGGACTCAGTTCTCCTCCATCTCAGAATGATGTGGAGTGTGAATCCTGTACTGAGAAGAAGTTGAGAGCAGTGAAGTCGTGTCTGACCTGCCCGGCCTCCTACAGTCAGACTCACCTGCAGCCTCACTTTGAAATAGCAGCCTGGAAGGACCACAAGCTGCTTGATCCTGATGGAAATCTAAAGGAGAAACTCTGTGCAAAACATCACAAAAGTCTGGAAATATTCTGTAAAACTGATGACACATGTATCTGCACGATGTGTGGAGTGACTGAACATAACAATCATAAAATGGTCAAGATGGAGACAGAAAAAGAAGAAAAAGAGGTGAGTGGAGTTTAGTTTTCAGTAGATATAAACTAAATAACAGGAGTTAAGGGTTTTGTAAATGCAGTGTGGCAGAAGAATCTATTCATCCATCTTATAAACCTGACTTTCCAAGGACAGTACTGAGCAGGAGCCTCTCCATTTATCCATGGACAGTCGAGTGAGCCAAGTAAGCTCATCACACTGAGCTGAGGTTCTTTGAACTCTAATCAGTTTTTCTTTTGAGTATCTGAGGTGCTGGTGGGCAAACTACAGCCTGCAGACCAGAACAGCCCCTGGCAGAGGTGTGAATGGCACGTGGGCTACTCATTGAAATATCTGACTTTCCAGCCATCATAAGGTGTCCTTAAGAAGATGATGCAGCAGTTGGTTGGTGTAAGTGTAGTTAGTCACCATGCAGAGTCCTCTAAAATGTAATTCAGTACCCTGAGGTTTCACCATAGGAATGGAGGGAGTCTGTAGTGCGGTGACATGGGGGGTAAGTGTGTTTAGCTGCACATCTGACTTTGGGTGTTTTTATTTAATTTAAGTTTGCTGATCTCAGGCCTTTTTAAGACACACGTTCTAGTCACATGTCACCCAATCAATACTGCACTACGGAACCAAGTCTAAGATTCTTACAATAACTTCAGCTGAGAATTTTCAATGTTATATTACTGTATATATATTCTCATTTGAATTAAATGTATGTAATGTAGGATGGGCGGCACTGTGGCGCAGAGGGTAGCGCTGCTGCCTCGCAGTTGAGAGACCTGGGGACCTGGGTTCGCTTCCCGGGTCCTCCCTGCGTGGAGTCTGCATGTTCTCCCCGGGTCTGCGTGGGTTTCCTCCGGGCGCTCCGGTTTCCTCCCACAGTCCAAAGACATGCAGATTAGGTGGATTGGTGATTCTAAATTGGCCCTAGTGTGTGCTTGGTGTGTGGGTGTGTTTGTGTGTGTCCTGCGGTGGGTTGGCGCCCTGCCCAGGATTGGTTCCTTCCTTGTGCCCTGTGTTGGCTGGGATTGGCTCCAGCAGACCCCCGTGACCCTGTGTTCAGATTCAGCGGGTTGGAAAATGGATGGATGGATGGTAATGTATGATTGTGAGGTGAACTCTGACCTTTAACAATGTGATTAAACCCCACCAAGTCCAACAGGTGTGTCATTAACTTGTGAAGGTGTTCATTTGAACATCTGTGCTGGGTATGTCCAGCTCCAGTCCAGGGGCCTCGTGTATAAATGGTACATAAGCACAAAAATATTGTGTACTCCCATTTCCATGCTCACATCGCGATGTATAAAACCTAAACTTGGTGTAAAGCCACGCACATTTTCATGCCAGCTTAATCCTTGGTGTACGTAACTTCTCCGCTCAGTTTTGAAAACTGGCAGCACCCAGTGTCAAAGTAGTGCTTTTGTTCCAGTGTGGTTTCCCTTTCTTTTTTAGATGCACATCCCTTACGACTTTATCAAGTACACTGAAATTAACCGCATATTGTTTATTAGTTTGCATCTGATTGTAGTTAACCTTTAATAATATAATAGTCCATGGAATGGCCAAACTATTCCAAATACCATAGCTGCTTTAGTGTTGTTACTCTCATTGCACCTTCTTCTTCTTCTTCTTTCAGCTACTCCCGTTAGGGGTTGCTACAGTGGATCATCTTCTTCTTTTTCTTATTACTCTCACTGCACCACTCGGAGTATTTATATCACTGTATCTGAGTGTGGAATCACAGCTCTCAAGCAGCTGATCAGAATGAGAATTATCGGTATACAGCATCAAGCACACGCTGCCTCAGCCATGCTGTGTATTTGAACTTCACCCATACGGCATATGCTTCAAAGCCTTTCCAGTAGGGACTTCGTGGTTCAGAAACAGTTTCATCCCAAGAGCTTTAAATACACTCAATCAGTCCATCAAGTGCTCCTTGTAGAACTGTTTGTACTTATAAGTACAATCACCTCACTGTAAACTTGTGATACAGTTATAATATTGCACAACCTGCGCCACTTTATAAAGCGCGTATTTACATATGATGACGATATCATTTTTAAGATGAAATGCAGCAAAATATGTTTATTACATTATACAGATAAAATTTTAACATAATTTAAATAATCTATATTGTTAATAATTAACCATGTGAGGACACGTGTTTCAGCGATAGCAAGTAGATTGTGCCCCTATTATTCCTGTATTCTTGCTGGTGCTGGCGTGACACTGGAAGGATAGATGGATAGAATAATTAAACATGTACTACGAAGATATTTCAGTTTTCCTTAAAAGTTTTGAAGAATCGGCGTTCTAAACTTATAGATGGCTTAACGTGTATTACAGAGCTGATTGTGTGGCGATTGGGTATTTGGAGAAAGAAAAGGAAGGACAGGAATTGGAGGTTAGTACATTTAAAAGAGACAGTACTACTGCAGTAAATGATTTCATTGAAAGTCACACATGGCGCAGCAAGCATCTTGCGTAAGGCAGGAACAAGCACTGGATGGGTCGCCAGTTTGTCAATATCACTATGCCACCGTTTACCCATGTTTAATAACATGCTTTAACTCCTATCATCATGAAAATATCAAGTATCCATCTCAGTATTTAAATTGTTCAGAGAGCTGTAATATTACGAATGTAATGGATTCTGTGTCCAGTTGGAGGAAGAGAAAGCCCGTTTAAGAAGCAAATAATGATTCACACACATAGAGCACATAGAAGAACAAATACAGAACAAAGCATTTAATGTGCTACTTTAGTTACGATGGGATTTAAGAAACTATTAAATTAAATGATTTTAAGATGAAGTTTATGATGTTCTGCTTTAACCTTCCTCTTATGTTAGCTTTCTGTTCCTATCTCTTATGTTAACGGGTCGGTTTTGACCCGTGTCTTTAATCAGCCATATTACCCTCAAAACAATTATTTATCATCCAATTTTTTTCCTTACCTCTTGGTTACTTTGTTACGCTTCCTTGTCCATTAAAAGAATGTTTTTAATATTTTTGCTGTGACCTCATGAGCTTTTACTTTAACAGTATACCTCTCGTTTTCAATTTTAAAAAATGATTAAATGAACCACAAGAGAATTATTTAAATAAATAAAAGGTTGTTATGTTACCTGACTATTACTGAGGGGTATTAAAACACATCTCTTAAATAAATTTGTTATATATATTTTATATTATAATATTAATTACTATAGTAACATCTATGGTGTTACGGGTCAAATTTGACCCATATATATTTATTTCAAAGAAAAAGGCAAAAAAGTATTTTCAAAAATAACTTTAATATAAATGGAAAGCTAAACAAGTAAATCTCAAAATGTGGATTTGCAAGGTCAAACAAACAACAAACAATCAAGCAAATCAAACCAACAGAAATGAGGCACTAGTTCCAAAAAACGTCTTTGTGTGTAAGAACATGCATGTGCATTTAGATGCATGTGTGTCAAAGTGACACTTTCAGTGTGTTCTTTGCAAATCTATTTTTTGCAGTAGAAGCAGAGTACGTCTGTCTTTCTGTCTTTATTGCTAGGGCAGACCTGACACCTCTTTCTTTTAGAATCAGGTGGCCTCAGTGGGGTTGTGGCTGTGTAGGTTGATGTTGAGGCAGTGCTGGCCGAAGAGGATGCTGGCACTGATGCTCTTTGTGTTGCTGATGGTGTGGAAGGAGTGCCACGTGAGCTCTGCAGCTGTCTGACCAAGGCTGCAGCGGCTGGGTCCCGGGGCACCCGTTCCCTTCGCTCAATGTGTGCCTTGACAAGGGAACTTCCTAACTCCTCAAGAAATATTCTCCGCTTGTTTTTTCTGGTTGAGTTCCACCCTAGGTGAATGTGGGTCCACAACACAAATGCATTGTATGCAGACACATCTAGAATGTTATAAAACACAACCATTGGCCATCTCCTGGTCATTCTCTGGCAAGTGTAGGTGGCAGTCAGCTTGTCCAGGTTGTCCACTCCACCTTTGTTTTTATTATAGTCCAAGATAATTATGGGCTTTTTGTCACTTGCTGATGACACAGCTGCGTCTTTGTGAAAAGTGGACATAAGTATCACATTCCGGTGTTTTTTTGGACAATATGAAACAACCGTGGTGGTGTCTGTAAAAGCAAATTTTGAAGAAAGTGAAGCCCTGTCCTTCACCTGCAAAATTTACAGCAGGCAGCTCAGGTTTATTTTTTTTTTATTGTGCCCACCATGGTAAGTTTCCACCTGAGAAGTTCTTGTCCAAGGTCATAGCTGGTAAAGAAATTGTCACATGTGATATTGTGACCCCGCAGTCCAGTAGTCATATCGAGGACTACACGTTTTCCTTGATTTTTCTCAGGAATGCCACTTGCATGTTTGCTTGTGTAAATCCACAGATTCCATGCATAGCTGGTTTTTGCATCACAGGCTGCCCAAATTTTTATGCCGTATTTCCCTGGCTTACTAGGCATGTTCTGCCGGAAAGGGCATTTCCCACGGAAAGGGACAAAACGTTCATCTACTGTTACCTCTGGCCCTGGGTTGAACATCAGTGGACGGAGCTGCACCCACCTTTCCCAGACATCCCTGATGGGAGCAAGCTTGTCAGATTTTTCTCTAGTTTCTCTGTTATCAAATCTAAGCACTCTTGATATCATTCGAAATGACTGAAGTGACATTGTTGCCTGGAAAATATTTCTGCTTGTCGACGCATCCCAGAGACTATCAGTGGCCTCATTGCTGGATTTGTAAACACCAGCAAGAAGAAGAACACCAATATAAGCATCCAGGTATTCCTCATCAATGTCATTCCACATGTCGCCATGAACCTTTTTTCCTTCAAGGTTTGTCATAGCAATCATGACTTTCTTTAGTGACAATGGCATAAACAGATCAAAACATGTCTTGATGTCACTTACTCTCGTCACAGCAAACCTTGTGATTCCAGGGGTCATTTTGATGACATTTGCAGCAGCTGCCCTGCCATGTAAGTCAGGAGGTACTGAGCTCCAACAGATGTTACCACTTTTAAGATTTGAACGTTTCAGCAGGAGTGAGTGCAGCTTCAGCATCGGTGACCTCCTCATCAGACTCATCAGATGTGTCTGTGCCTTCTGGTAGATACTCTACAATGTCTTCCTCCTCAGAAGCCTGCTCATCTGTATCACTATGCTGTTCTGTGTCCTCTGCCTCATTTTCAGAAAAGATATGATCCAGAGCTGGGCTTACTGTAAATCTTCTTCTCATTTTTGACTGCTGCAAACAGGAGATGTGTACTCTGCAAGTCACCAACGCTAAACTAAATTTGTCTTATGCAAGCCTTACATGTCTGAACAGGTCTGTCTTTGTTTGTTTGTTTTGTTTGTTCAGGTAAGGAGACACACAGGCAAAGAGAGAAGACCCTCAACGTGTGTTTAGGACTTTGGTTTTGACCCTAACTATTGTTTTATAACTTTAAATTATAACTGGGTCAAAACTGACCCTACCAACACAAAGGTATTCATTCATTTTCACCAGAGCATTTTATAATTTAGTACAATTGTTTTTTTGTTTTTTTTTGTTTTATTTTAATTAAATACAGATTCCTGACAAAGTCAAAAAGCCTTGATGCAATAAACAAAATTAGGTAGTAGTTTTATGCATTTAAAAAGTAAAACAGGTCGGTGCTGACCCTAACACAAGAGGAAGGTTAATATTGAGAGTGGCCACTAGAGGGGGCAGTTTGGCTACAGAAGAATCAGCTCAGCTGTCAGCTCTGAAGGTCATGTGACTGTGTGATCGTGTCTCCCTTATTTTGCTCTTAATTCATTTAAATCTTAATTAGTTTTAGATATAATATTTACAGTTCTTTATTTCTGGTGTTTTATTCTTGTGTTTTACTTTATTCTTATTTCTTTTACACTGCACTGTATTCTTTTCTCCCCCCTTTCCCATGTGTGTAATATGGCGGGTGTCCACTAGAGGGCGCCACTGCACTTCAGTCCCACCCCTCAGTCCTCCTGTTAAAGTCTCCATTCGTCTGACTCTCTGATTGTTTCTCATTCTCTCCTTTCATGTTTCACTGCTCAGGATTTCACTGAATGCTTTCTGCTTTTATCTTTTAGATTTCCTTTTTGTATAAATTGCTGTGTAATATTTAGAGTGGCCACAAGAGACAGTAGTTTGGCGACTGACCAATCAGTGACCCCTTCTGCCCATTCGTTGTCTTTCTTATCCGCTTTTCAATTTCAGGTTTGTGGACCAACCCTGGACAGGGTGCCAGTCCACTGCAAAGCCACACATGTGCACCCATGTCAAGTGTGTGCCAACTGACCAAAAATTTATTTTGTGAAGATGTTGTAGCTTTCAGGGTACAAAGAGTGACAAATCTGGGGACAAGGAGGAGGTGCAGTTTAAAGTTTAATGTGACATCAACTAAAACACCAAACTCTGTCAGTATGGCTGACATCTGACTGACCGGTGAGTCCTCGTCTTCAGACATTCACAGTAAATTCATTCTGAAGTGAAGGACCCTTTGAGTGACCAATGGAGGGTCACAACATGTCTAGTGAGTGGACAACACTCCAGTCCCATCTGTCACTCTCTGCTCCTACATATAGTCACTATTCAAGAGCTCTCCATACTGAGTCTGTATAACGCCTTTCAGTTGTGCTGATCCAGCAGGACCACATGCCTGTCCTACTTAACAGGTGACATTCAGTGACACTTGGGGGCCTCAGTAGTTGTTGGGGTGTCAACCTGAAGGACATGTGGCTCTGAATCAACAGTGACCCCTGCTGGTCAGACTGGTATTTGTAGGTCTGACGTGTCTCCGCCCCTCACTATGACACACACACCTGATTGGCTACTCAAACTCAATAATAATGGAGACCCTGACAGCCAGCGGTATGGTGGCACAGTGGGTAGCGCTGCTGCCTCGCAGTTTGGAGACCCAGGTTCACTTCCTCCCCGTGTCTGTGTGGGTTTCCTCCGGGCGCTCCGGTTTCATCCCACAGTCCAAAGACATGCAGGTTAGGTGCACTGGTGATCCTAAATTGTCCCTAGTGTGTGCTTGGTGTGTGGGTGAGTGTGTGTGCCCTGCAATGGGCTGGTGCCCTGCCCGGGATTTGGTTCCTGCCTTGTGCCCTGTGTTATCTGGGATTGGCTCCAGCAGAACCCCGTGACACTGTAGTTAGGATATAGCGGGTTGGATAATGGGTGGATGGACCCTGACAGCTGCACTCGTCCCACATTCTCATCCACAAATTCAATCACAAAGGTACTGACCCCCCAACCCACCTATCCTGTAAATTAAATTTCACCCCAAACTACACAAAGAGGACCTGAGTTTGTAAGGACATCAAGTGACCAGTGGAGGGTACTGGTCAGTGGTCACATGGTGTCTGATGGCTGATTGTTACACTGCAGTGAAGACCAAACCCAAACCCTGGATAGAGGGGCTCAGTGAAGGAGGTGTTGAACCTGTGCAGGAGGGTCATTGTGTGTGAGACGCTATAAAATGACAGAGAGCCAGCAGGCCAGTCCAGATACACACCTATTCTGGGGCTGTAGGGGGCGCTGATTACAGTCTGCTGGTTATTGTAACACACAGAGTACTGGGAATTAAACCACTGCAAACTCCAGGACTTGTCGTTGTATCCAAGGCGGCACTTACTGCCCTGTCCTTTCCTTCTCAGTCCTTTATATGCGACTCCAATCCTAATTGAGTCTCCACTGCACTCCACCTCCCAGTAACAGCGAGTCCCAGTCAGAGCCTCTCTGCACAGAACTTGGTACCAGCAGTCAAATCTGTCAGGATGATCAGGATATTCAATTTTTGTCCTCTCACATGTCACCTTCTTGTTCCCTTCAGACAGACGGAGGTATCCGTTTGTCGTGTTGATGTCCAGTGTGAGGGGACAGAAGTCTGAAAGGAGAGAAAAGAAAACGAGTGAGGAGATCTGGGAGTGTGTAACGGGACTGGGGGCGGAGCACAACACAGACAATTAACAAGAACCAATCAGGAGCTGCACTGACGAGACTCAAATGCTCTTTCAGAAGTGGGGTCGTCCACCATGAAGCCCCCTTTCATTCAGTAAGTGAATGATGGTGCTACTTGACTCTGTTGTACTTTGATGGTGGTGGTCACCCTGAGTCTGTCCTGATGTCTGCCTTGGTTTGTTCTTCACCTCTTAGACTGTCCTTCTGTTCAATAAGGGGTCCATTTTTTATTTGATGTGACATCCAGTGAGTTTGGCTGCCGTCCCATGGACCTTAAACTTCTTGATGTTAGCTGCTGTGGCCACAAGAACATGAAGCCATTTGGAGGTGGTCTTGTAGTCTTCACCTTGACCTGCTCAGCTGTGACCTTCGTCCTTTCCTCTTCTTCTCTTGTCCACGTTCAGTGTGAGGCACACAATGACATATCACAGCTAAGTGAGGACTTTACTGAGTGACCAAAGACCCCTGAGATTCTCATTAGAGGGCCGATTCTTATCCAATGATGTCTTTTAACATCTAAGGTCTCCCAATATTTCCTTCTGTTATTTTCATTTAGTTTTATTCTTACAATATGTTAAGTTATGAATCAAAATCAAAGTGTCTGCTCTATGGAGAACAGAATGGCCAAGTACTTTAGTCAGCTTTAACTTATTTCACAGAGAAGCTGGGATTCTTTTATAAAACAGTCCTTTTGTCTTCATCTTTACACACATAGACTGTATATGTAGATATTAATGGAGTGGACATTGTGTTTTTATGTGAAGCACACTGAGCTGCTTTCATTGTGTGCCTTATGCTGTGTGTGCATACTTAATTCTTATCAGTATTACAAAGGAATGACTGAAATAAAAAAGAAACAGAAAGAAGAAAAGGAAAACAGCAGAAAGTGAAATGAAAAAATGAGACAAAGGATAAAGAACAATAGAGGTATGACTGGAGTGACAGGAGGACCTGGCGTAGTCGGCAGGATTTCGTTTTTATTTTCTGTGAGTCCACTTGACACTTAAGAGACTCAAGTCCAACAGACTGTTTTGGTGCCTTCCTGTCCTGAATCTCAATATCCCATAACGCACCAGTCACAGGACCCCCATCACTTTGAGCTCATCAGTCCCACCACACTCACATAATGCTTTCATATCATAAGCCTGGCCTGAGATATTAAAAGTGAAATGATGATAAACTCCATGAATTGACAGACTCACATTGTAAAAACTCCTTTCTTCTCTGAGGTTCAGGAGGCCGTAGGATGAAGATTGGAGCTTCACGACCTGAAAATACAAAGAAAAGAGAAGAATGGAGAATGTTAAGGTGGAGTTTTATAATGTCACATTCTTAGACACTTATTACAAACGCAGTGCAGTTAAAATAAAGCAACAAAACATGCTGATCAAGTCTGCACACAGAGCCCACCGGTGTGTGGATGATGCAGTGAGTTTTATTTACTAACAATTTGACGAGCCACAGACACATGTGAGGGTCTTCTCTGTGGACTTGACCTCTGCTTTAGATACCAACATCTCAGAGCTCCATGATAAGAAACTGACCGAGTTCAGCCTGCCCAGTCCAATCCACCATTGGATCTCAGACTTTCTTCCAGGTAGTAAACAGTGTCGGTGCAGTTGGGCGCACACACGTCTGACCTGTTAACCCTCGTCACCTCACTTTCTGTTTTCCTCTGCTGTGTTGTCAGATGGCCACAGATCAGCAGATCTGTTCATGACAGACATTGTTAGGTTCCATTTATGTTCATCAGTGCAGAACTGCTTTAGCTTACTGTGTGTTTAAACAAATCTGTACCACACTTTATAAACCTCCACAGATTCAGGTCAGGTCAGGTCAGGTCAGGTTGGGGGGCATGCACTGGTACCGCTCGTTGCTGCACCCATCACACGATGAAGCAGCTTGGGATCCTGGCTGGCAACCCCTCAGGCAGAGACACTGTCCAGTCCCAACCTCTGGAAATGACCCTCTATCTATGGCATCCTGGTGTTACGTGGGCGTCCCCTTGGTCTGGTCCAAGGGTCACCCCTGGGGAATCGCGCCACATGGCTGTAGTGCCGTAACTGACGCTCCCTCACAGTGTAGGTCATGTGCCTCATTCAAAGTCAGACCAGTGGTACCCAAGGATTCCCTGAAGAGTCACAGTATACTTTGTAGTAACAAACGATAAATTTGGCACATTGTTTAAGACATCTACTCTGTGCAGGGCAGAAATAATTTACTCCTCAAATGTACACAGACCTCTGAGTATTTAACTTTTTATTGACCGTATCACAGTTCCAGAGGGTCACAAGTTTACAGACACAGAGTTAAATAAAAATACATCTTGCTCTTAAAAACTTGGGTTTTGGTTGCCGGAATTTTTAAAGCTTTTTTCCCTTTAGAAGGGATTTTTGCTTTTTGTTTTGATTTTTTTTCACCTACACAAGAGCAAAAGTAGCTGAGTGTTTGGAGGTGCGTTTGGAAAAGTTACTTGTACTTGTACGTTTTCTTTTTTCTTGTTATGTATATTTGAACTAGCATCAAGGAGGTAGAAAGCAGCAGTAACTGATATCACCATCGGCAAGTACATAACTGTGTTTTTGTAACAGCAATTACTTATTTTAAAAGAAAAGAAATAAAGGCTGTGGCTGACTTGAATGCAGTAAAGGTGAAGGCTCAGTGGTGCGCAGGTCAGCGGCCATCGTTAAGACCCCCGATCAGGCACAAGGGGCAGTAAGAGCAGATAAGGTAGTAAAGTTTAATTTATTTCTTTATTTTAGGTTGAACAGTTCTTAGCAGTCCAGAGGTTGAACAGTTAAGCAGGCAACAACGTAAAGGATCATTAATACAGTGGAATACAAACCATGCGAGTGGAGAGCTTTTAGGTAAGGAATAAGAGTAGCACAAAGTTAGAAGAACAGACAGAGAAAAGTAAAGTTCACCTCCTAGAAGGACAAACAGCAGGCAGATGAGAGGGAGAACAGTAGAGCAGCTTAAGGGGACAGAAGGTGTAAAAGAGCTCTAGCAGTTCTTAGTGTTACCATTTAAAATAAATCATTTAATTTTATGAAAAGAAAAAAAAAGTTAAGGCAGTTTTACTTTTCCTAAATCAAATTTTAATAATGAGGCCAGTGCAATGCAAGTCCTGTTGGATGTTGGACTTTTTAGATGATGTTTTGGAAGAGCCAGTTGTTTATGAAGGCCACATCTGCAGGAGATGGTAACTGATCCAACACCTCGAACTCAGGGTCACTGAACTGGCCTGCGTTGTAGTAGACAATTGGCGGACTTGGCCCAGGTGTCCTTTAGAGAGATAGTGTGCAACCCTAAAGTGGCACGGGAGGAGATTCCAGACCAGACAGGTAGAAATATGTGGGTCACAAGCACAAGGCGTAAGGTAAAGGGTGCACTCTGTCAAGGGGCATCAATCCCAGAATTAGAAGAGTCAAACCATTATCACGTCCTTAGTCATCGAGTGTCTAACAGATTGAAGCAATATTCAATAAACAGAGGAAACAAAAGCACAAAAAACTGATGGCTGTAAGACCTAACATGTCTGATGAGCAAAAGCAACAGGAGCACAAAGTAAGAGGGAGGTAAGAGCGAGCATGTCGGATGAACAGAGCTTGATAAATGTGCGACATGATCAGAACAGATGGACTTACTGTTGTACCAGTAGCCTGTTTTAATGAGCGGCTATCTCACTCTGCTAGGAAGAGATATATTGTGAACAATAGGGGGCACTCCAGCTCCCCAAACACCCAACACAAACAGGCACAGACAGGCACGGTTTTACTGTGGAAAAACTCTTCTTTTATAAGGGTTTCCCACCATTACAACCACAAGTACACTAAGATCAATACTGTCTCTCTCTGCCTCTCACTGCCCCCTCCATTCATCTTGAAAGATTTGTCCTCCTTCCTCCCAACTATGGCCACCTGATGGAATTTAGAGAGTCCCTTTTTATTTTATCTGCCCCAGAAGTGGTCTGTCAGCACTTCTAAGTAAGGCGGAAACCCCATGACATAGGGATTCCCCAGTTATACACTTCTCCCTGGCATCCTCCATGGGACCCAACAAGGCTGTCCCCTGGGACTACAATACCCAGCATGCCCTGTAGACCCCCCCATGTGGAAATCTGATCCCGGGCTCACTTCCATCTAGTGTCCTGGGGGGTATAAAGACCTGTGCAGTTTGTCTCCCCCGTCCTTCTATCCTTAGGGTGTCCTGACCAGGTAAAGACACCGGCCGTCCTTCACAATATTAAGAATTCTGAATAAAAGCAGCTGCTTACTATGAGACTGTGATATCACTCAGCTCGTCATTGCAAACAGCACTATAAAAATTACTAATAGAGAAAATGGATAAATCTTAATGAACGTGCACCTCACTGTCCTTGTTATTGTCACTCTGCTCCTCCTAATGGACTTTAACAATGAACACAACATGATCAGACGCTGTACCTGATAAAGTCAAAGACAGGATGTCCCAATGGCTGATCTTCTCCAGACGAATTTTCAGACATGACAGCTCTTTTAGCAGGTCCTCAGAAGAAAAGTCAGCCGTGACAGTGAAGCTGAGTGAGTCTTCATCAGCAGGAAGGACACAGTCTGCATCAGGAGAGAAGAGGGGACGAGGAGAAATTAAAAGTAACATTAATAAGAAGGACCTCCTCTCAAGTAAGGATCAGCAGGTTGAACAGAGAGTTTGGGTTTAGATAGATTACTTTCATTCATTTATTGCTTATTTATAGGAGAATATTTCATTACTAGCCAACCCGGAATCAGGCCGCTTTTTTAATGATTTTTAAGCACAGGGAAAAAATTAACATTTGAAAATTCCGTAATTTAATAAACCACCAAGAAAGTAACATTGTAACAATGCATGGTATGAACCAACATACAATTGTCAGTGACTGAAAACTGGAGGACCGCCGTCGCGCCTTCTCCTCCCGCTCGGGCTCATCGGGCGTGGAGGACAGAACGGGAGGAGAGGGGAAGGACGCCCATTCCACCCTCTCCGTCATGCTAGTCTGCTGATTTCTCGTTCAGTATGCACTGCCTGCTCATGTGCCTACCCCCAACTCGTCACCTGAGTCGTTTTCGTCTTTGCACAGTCTACACGCACCTGTGAGTCACGTTGACTGTTCATTTTCCAAACAGCGCCTCATTCGGTTTTGTCTCTGGTACAGTCCAAATGCAACTCTGCGCCACGTAGACTTTTCATTGTTCTTTGCGATTCTGGCTGCTTTTCTATATATAATCCACCAAGTCACACGACCATGGAAGTAGCGAGGGGGTGGGGGGGGGGGGTGTACAAAGGGGAGGGACGTAATCAGTGTGAGCGTATGACCCGCCCTTACTGGGAATTCCTCGTTCGTGGGGAACAATTGCAAGCCCCGGTTTCCAGCACGAATGGGGTTCAACGGCTTACCCACGCTTCTCTGCGCTGGGTAGACACACGTTGATCCATTCAGTGTAGCGCGCGTGCAGTTCCCTGATGCAGGAATCTGTATAACATTGAAAGAAGTATTGTTTCCATGAAATACATTTGAAGCGGTAGCCATGGAGGGCAAATGAACAGTCAACGTGGGTCACAGTGAGGGTGGACGCGGGCCAGGGAATAAGGAGTGTTGGTGGGCGGGGAAACGTCTTCTGTGTTCCTGCAGGACCATCTAAGAAGATGCATGTTTGTCGCGGATGCGAATTGCTGTATGTAGCGTGTAAAACAGTTTGCGATGGTGCATGCGGTCGTGCGTCGTAACCGAAAAGTCAACGTGGCTCAGAGGTGCATGTGGACTGTAGCCCAGACAAACATAAATGACGGCGTGTTTTCCGAGGTGTCTCGTCCGAGTTGGTGGGCATGGATC
This sequence comes from Erpetoichthys calabaricus, assembly GCF_900747795.2. Taxonomy (NCBI): domain Eukaryota; kingdom Metazoa; phylum Chordata; class Cladistia; order Polypteriformes; family Polypteridae; genus Erpetoichthys; species Erpetoichthys calabaricus. The sequence goes on from NC_041398.2 coordinate 4,424,822, forward strand.
TGCGAGTTGTCGTCGTATGCAATGGTCTTAGAGTTGGTGGGCGTGGCTGTCTTGCGTGCTTTCCATGGGTGGCTACTTGTCGGCGGTGCATGCTTTCCATGGGTGGCTGCCTGCTTTCCATGGGTGGCTACTTGTCGGCGGCTTAGTGAATTATATATATAGATATTGGACCATAAGACGTCAGGTGCCTTGACTTTCAAAAAGATGTTCTAGCAGGAGTCCATAAGAGGCGAGTCATCAGACTGTAGATAAGTGGACTGAGGGGGGCAGCGGAGAGGCAGGTGAAGAACTGACTTAGCAGACAAAACAAGGCATTGGGCTCTTTAATGTACTTAGATGAAGTTAGTAACATAGATAGATAGATAGATAGATAGATAGATAGATAGATAGATAGATAGATAGATAGATAGATAGATAGATAGATAGATAGATAGATAGATAGATAGATAGATAGATAGATAGATAGATAGATAGATAGATAGATAGATAGATAGAATTAAAAAAATATTCTTCATAAAGTACTATTCCAAATACACAGACACTCTTTTCAGCCAAACAAGGCATACCAAAGCAAACAAAGTTTTCAAACAGAATCCAAAGAGAGTTGTTGGAAAACAAAGCACAGGCTGAAAAATCCAGAAAATCTCAAAAGCATAAGGCACAGCCAAAAGAACACAAGAACTCAACAAACTCGCAGAGCACATTCACAATGAAACTGTGGGAGACCCTCAGGGTTTATAGGGTGAAAGGGAAGCTCCTGGCAGTGATTGGCAGATGGTCCACCTCTTGGTGAGCCACACACAAAACACATGCAATGCAACACAGGTAGCTTATTGGCAGGATCAAATACAAAGAATAATGCAGATACTCAACAAAATCAACATTAACATAAATAAATAAACAAAAAAGACATGAAACAAGACTTTGAACACCATGCCAGCTGAAAAATGTCAAGGTCAGCAGATGAGCATAAAACCATAAATTAAAACTGAAGGTTGTCTCTCCTTCACTTCTACTTCTTCAACTGTCACCTCTGTGTCTGGATTGGACTACAAAGTCTTGAGTGACACATTGTGCCCGCCTACTTTCTTTGAACTAAAGACATACCCCACTGGTCTGGACTGGCTGTGTTTACTAGATGGCGCTGGTCTGTTTAATGTGAATCTGCACTAAATAAATTAGGGTGGATAAGTTTGGTCTGTCTGGGCACAGAAATGTGTATGAAGAGTTCTGACTCTGCTGGATGAGACCTTTCTCATAAATGAATCCTGGAAGAACTGGGCATCAGGGAGTGTGCTACCTTGGACAGGCTGCCAGCTCATTACAAGGTCAGACCCACACTAGCAATCACAATGAGCCAATTTGGTGTTTCTGCCATTTAACCACACTGAAATATGAGGCTGTGGGGGAAGATCTGGAATAACTGGAAGAAAGTGTATGGCTTGTCAGAAGGGCTTGGGAACCTTTTGTGCGCTCATCACAGTTCTGTAATCTGCCCTGTAGAACACACTTGTGGGACCACATCAGGAATATTGTGTGTTAGAGAAATGAGAAAACAGCAGAAAAGAAAGTCAACAAGAAGAAGAAGAGACCAGACTGGACTGTGGAGTTTGAGCTGTGAGGAAATTGCGAAGGATTTGAATATTATCAGTTAAAGGACATGAGGAGGTGACATGACAAGAGTGTTTAAAGATATGAAGGAAGCTTGTGTCTTCTTTCGTCAGATGGCTTCATTTAAAATGAAACTTATTAAGAATACATTTCATACAAATTTGCTTCTTCAAACAAAGAACTGCAGATTTACCTACCTCTCAGGTAATACTACTTCTACTAGTACTACTACTACTACTACTACTAATAATAATCATAATTTATTTATTTATTTATAGGTACCTTTCAAGGCACACAAGGACTCCTTACAGAATACATTCAAAGCAACACGAACAATATAAAATTAATAAAATTTGACAGAACAATAAAACCAGAATAAATGCAATAATAAAATTAAATTCAACTTTTTAAAAAGATGTGCTTTAAGGTGAGATTTAAAGATAGAAAGAGAGTCAATATAACAAATATCTTGTGCAGAGAGTTCCAGAGGCGAGGGGCCACTCGGCTGAAATCTCTAAACCTTATGGTAGTCAGCTGAGCAGGAGGTATAATAAGATAAATAGAGGAAGAAGATCTAAGGATATGGGAAGGGATGGAGATGTGAGGAAGATCAGAAAGATAAGGAGGTCCAAGGTTATGGAGGGTCTTGTAAGTAATTAGCATAATCTTAAAATCAATGTGATATTTAATAGGGAGCCAGTGAAGCTGCTGAAGGACTGGAGTGATGTGTTCAGTGGAAGGTGTTCTGGTAATAATTCTGAATTCTGAACATACTGAAGTTGTAAAGGAGTTTGTGAGGAAGACCAGAGACGGGACAGACTTACAATAATCAATATGAATTGTGACCAGAGCATGAACGAGAATAGCAGTGCTGGTAGCTGAAAGAGATGAGCTAAAACAGCTGAGATGGAAATATGCTGACCGAGTTATAATATTAATATGCGCCTCAGATTTTAAGGTGCTATCAAGAACAACATCCAAGTTCTTAACCTGGGAGTAAGAAGAGTTTAGAGAATTATCAATAGTCAATGAAATATTATCACATTTGTCCAAACAGATTTAGTTCCTACCAACAGAACCTCTGTTTTATCACTATTTAATTTAATAAAATTAGCAGACAGCCATGATTTAACTTCCTGCAGACAGTTAGAGAAGGAAGAAGGTGGAAGAGTGAAATCAGGCTTAATAGACAGATAGAGCTGGGGGTCGTCAGCATAACAGTGAAAATGAATACCACATTTCCTAAAGATACAACCAAGGGGCAGAAAATAAATAATAAATAGAAGGGGGCCCAAGACAGAGCCCTGGGGAACACCACTAACAACTGGGCAAACTTGGGATCTGATATTGTTTATTTGTACAAACTGTGTATGATCTGAGAGATAAGATTTGAACCAGGCATGTGAAGTGCCAATAATGACATTCGATTTTAATCTGTCAAGGAGAATATCATGAGATATCGTATCGAAGGCAGGGCTCAGATCAAGGAGCACAAATGTGGTCAACAGCCCTGAGACAGCTGCCATCAGCAGGTCATTGGTGATTTTAACCAGGGCTCTCTCTGTACTGTGAAATGGACGAAAGCCACACTGAAATTGTTCAAACAAATGATTGTCAGTAAGGTGAGAGTCAACCTGGACAGCAACAGTTTTTCAAGTGTTTTTTAAAGGGAAGGTAAATTTGAGATTCGACGATAATTATTTAGATTGTAGTGATCCGCACCAGACTTTGTGAGAATTGGAGTTATCACAGCTGTTTTACGAGATAAAGGAACAAGACCAGAGATAAGAGAAGAATGTGTGATGTTAGTTATTAGAGAGGAAAGAGAAATCAGTAGGAACTGGAGCCAGCTGGCAGGTAGAGAGGGCTTGGAATTTCTAATAATATCAGATATTTCAACCACAGTTGGGAGTTTAAAAATAGTAAAACAAGAAGAAGAAGGGGATCATAAAATGTTCCATGTACAGAGTTTCAAAAGAAGTCAGCTGCTGGTAGATATTTCCAATTTTCATATTAAAAAAGATCATAAAAGAGTTACATTGATCAGTACAGTAAAACTGAGGTGGGAGGCTGTCAGGCGGCCATAGGATGTTGTTTGAAGGTCGCAGATAAAGGCAGGAACTTTGAGAGTTTTACATAAATTGTGGAAATATTAGGCAAACATGAAATTGGGCTGAATGACCTGTTACTTGCCATTTGTACAAACTTCTCAGATCCTTTGAATTTGATTCTAAAGTTTCTCAGGTCCCACACACCCCAGTCTGATCAGACTCCCTATGAAGTGTCACTCTCACCTGTAGGAAGTGGAGATGGTCCTTGGTCTCTGAAAGCTCCTTCAGCTCAGCTTCTCTCCTCTTCAGCTCCTCAATCTCCTTCTCCAGTTGCTCCATGACCCCTTCAACCTTCTTCATTTCTCTCTTTTCTTGTTTTCTGATCCTCTCAGTCAGTTTCTTGTGGGCTTCCTCAATGCACCGTATCAGATCAGTGAAGCTCTTCTCATGTTCCTTCATCACTCTTTCCACAGAGATCTGGTTGGATAGGAGAAAAATATAAAATTGAGTCACCAAATAAAAAAAAAAAAAAAAAAAAAAAAAAACAGTCCTAAGAAACTTTGTTTGGTATTCTGATGTAGTGTGTTTCCTTAAGAGGCACTAGCTCTTTGGAAATACGTTCTTTTTAAATTGCGGCGTTTTAAGTAACCGAAAAATATAGAGATATGATATAAAAGCCGATATCTCTCCCATAGTGATACGGCGGAACAAGAATCACATAAGAGAAATAAACTTAGCTTTCTTTACTGACGGTTTATGTGGCATTACTGATGGGAAGCTTATGACAAACCTTATCAAGGTGGGAATCTTGATCTACGCAGTCTGCCATCTTTCGTCGATGCGCTGAAAGAATTTTTCGGACAGATGACATAATCTTCCGTCCATCAGTTTCAAAGTGTCCTGGCAGCAGTCTAAGCCTTATATACTGGTTTCTCCACGTGCAGACTCTCTCTCTGGTCTCCAAACAAGGACAGGAAAGGACTCAACCCCACCTCCAAAAATACAGGAATAGTACAATGCCTACCCTCACAGTCCTCGTTTCTCCAAACTGCTAGACTAGAGGTTTCTAAATGCAGCCTAGCCCCTGTGTACCATACTTGGTCTGCTTTTATGAATTAATCCGTAAAACAATGTGCACAGAGACAGTGACATTAAAATTAATATTATAACAAACTTATTATAACATAGTGATAGATAATTTGAATTAGGATAAGGGCCGTAGCAGACCCTTGGTACTCTGGGTAGCAGCATCTTCTTAAGGCACCTGAAAGACCGTACGGAAAATGCCGTCTTAATATGGGGTTCTGTATGATCAATGAGAGTCATTGGCAGGACAGCTCTATTGTCCTGTGAGGACTCTGGTAGTGTTACAGAGGTGTGTCTTTAAAAGAGCATCTCCTGGTCATCCAGGGATTGAGAGTTAAGAAGTAAAGAGAAGAAGAAGAATAATTGCCATTGTGGAGAAAACCTGCTCTGTTGTAATTTAATTACATTAATGGTGTCTTTGCAGGTCTATCAGACCATTTTCTTCTACTATTTAATATAGAAATAATGATAGAAAACACTCATGAGAAGCATATTGTTAAAAAACGCTTCTTTGTCTCATCAGCAGCTTTAAAACTTACAAACATTCTAACCAATCAGTCCGTTTATAGTGCCAACTATAATAGCGAGGATAATGTAAATAGTAAGGTGGAAAGATTTAACACTAAAGTGAGAGCTGCTGTTGACATAGTTGCACCTGAAAAGACAGTTAAAAAATTTTCTAGCATTGTTATACCATGGAAGACCCAAAGAGTGTCTGATTTAAAGAGAGCATGCCGTAGAGCTGAGTGTAAATGGAGGAAGACTAAACTAACTATCCACTATGAAATATTAAAAGTTAAAATAACAGAATACAATAACACAGTCCGTCTTGAGAGGCGCTGCTATTTCTCTAAGATTATAAATAACAATGCTAGTAATCCCAGAGTCTTATTCTCGACGATTGATCGTCTGTTAAACCCAGGTAACTCAAAGGAATGCCTCCAAAGTACTTCCAGTAAAACCTGTGAGGCTATTGCTGTATTTTTCAATCAAAAAATTAATGATATTAGAAATAACATAGTATATCTCCCCAACACTGAGGATCCTCCTAAACCCCAGTACCCCATAATAAACAAATCAAATTCTTTCACCAGGATAGATTTACCTGATTTACATAAAATAATTTCTCAAATGAAACCCTCCACCTGCGTCCTTGACCCAATACCAACAAGTTTTTTCAAAGAAGTATCGTGCGTGCTAATTGATAATGTTCTTGACATAGTAAACTCGTCATTAGATACGGGGGTCTTCCCAGACTGTCTTAAGACTGCTATAGTTAAACCCCTACTTAAGAAAAATAATCTTGACCCGTCTGCTCTTGAAAATTTTAGACCCATCTCTAACCTGCCTTTCTTAAGTAAAATTCTAGAGAAGGCCGTCATTATGCAGCTAAATGACCACCTCAATAAACCTGCTATTCTTGATAAATTTCAGTCAGGTTTTAGAACAAATCACAGCACAGAAACTGCACTCATTAAAGTAGTAAATGACTTGCGGGTAAATGCAGACAGAGGCCATTTATCTGTTCTCATCCTCCTAGATCTGAGTGCTGCATTTGACACCACTGATCAAAATATTCTTAGAAATCACCTTAGTCAATGGGTGGGCATCTCTGGCAGTGTCTTAAATTGGTTTGAATCCTACCTGGCAGGGAGAAAATTCTTTGTTAGTTGTGGTAATTACAACTCAAAGACACATGATATCTCTATATGGTGTTCCACAAGGCTCTATCCTGGGTCCGCTGCTCTTCTGAATCTACATTCTTCTGTTAGGTCAGATTATCTCAGGGCACAACGTAAACTACCACAGCTATGCTGATGACACACAGCTGTATTTATCAATTGCACCTGATGACCCCGATTCTCTTGATTCACTAGCACATCGTCTTACTTGTATTTCTGAATGGATGAATAGCAATTTTCTAAAGCTAAATAAAGAGAAAACTGAAATTTTAGTGATTGGCAATAATGGATACAATGAGGCTATTAGAAACAAACTGGATTAATTAGGATTAAAAGTCAAGACGGAGATAAAAAGCTTAGGGGTAACTGTTGACTGTAACCTGAATTTTAAATCACATATTCGTCCGACCACTTGGACAGCATTTTTTCACTTAAGAAACATAGCAAAAGTTAGATCTCTTATATCGTTGAAAGATGCTGAGAAATTAGTTTACATGTTTGTTTTCAGTCAACTAGATTACTGTAACGCAATCCTCTCAGGACAACCCAAAAAAGACATAAATCGTTTGCAACTAATGCAGAATGCAGCTGCTAGAATCCTAACTAGGAAAAGAAAATCTGAGCATATTTCTCCAGTTTTGATGTCACTACACTGGTTACCTATGTCATTCAGAATTGACATTAAAATTCTGCTTATCTATACTAATAAAAGGCAAAGCCCTCACTGACTCACTGACTGACTGACTGACTGACTGACTGACTCACTCATCACTAATTCTCCAACTTCCCGTGTAGGTAGAAGTCTGAAATTTGGCAGGCTCATTCCTTACAGCTTACTTACAAAAGTTAGGCAGGTTTTATTTCGAAATTCTACGCGTAATGGTCATAACTGGAACCTGTTTGACTGACTCACTCATCACTAATTCTCCAACTTCCCATGTAGGTAGAAGGCTGAAATTTGGCAGGCTCATTCCTTACAGCTTACTTACAAAAGTTAGGCAGGTTTCATTTCGAAATTCTACGTGTAATGGTCATAACTGGAACCTGTTTTTTGTCCATATACTCTAATGGAGGAGGCGGAGTCACGTATCGCATCATCACGTATTACGCCTCCTACGTAATCACGTGAACTGAAAACGAGGAAGAGATTTACAGCACAAGTCAAACGCGGGAACGAAGGTAAATGACGTTAATTGTTGACTGTCTTTTAATACTGTGTACTTGTTGAGTGTCTTTTAATACTGCGTAAGCATACATATTAACACATGTGCAATTAAACATGTGCATTTATGGGGTGATTTCTCAGGCTTAAAAGCTTGCCTTTTATTAAAAAGGTAAATGCAAACTCTTTTCATTCTGAAGGGCACAAACCACGTTAGATTTCAGCCGTTAAACGCGCAAAAATGTCAGTACACCAGATAAATAAGCGCAACATATTATCAGTTGTATTGTATGCTTACAATACATATAGAAATGTGTTAATCGTTAACTAATATTATGGGATGGTGTTTTTCGACTTGCGCCTTGATTTAAACGATTGCATGTCTTGGTGGGTTTGCGTAGCTTATTGTCAATATCTTTACACCTCTTTTTAAGACTTAATTTAAAAAGGTTTTCTTTTCTTCTTAATTCAAATTTAAAAGCAATACTTCACCGCTGCGAAGCCCCTCTAGTGCTGACGTCCGACGTTCGATTACCGTAAGCGAGTGCAGTGAGTGTGTACGCCTGATGAGCCAAGAATAAGGGGGAAACAGGTGTCGCGTACTTTTTGCATTATTTGACAGTAAACTATTTTCATCCATTCTATGATCTGCCTCTCACAACTGAAGGCACCGTGGCTGATGTTACCTGACTTGCTGGCCAACCATAAGTGTTACCTGGTAGGTAACCACCCACTCACTTCACTCCAAAACGGGAATCGAACCTCGGACGTCAGCGCTAGAGGCGAAGCCCCTAAAATTGCGCCACGGCGTGTGGTTCGTTTATTTGACAGCATGTAGATCGGGGTAATTACATTCACGGCATTCGTAGTCTGATTCACAATCTGATTGTATGGGTGGTTACCTACCAGGTAACGCTTGTGGTTAGCCAGCAAGTCAGCTCGAAGTGATCACTCGAGTGAAGGCAGCTTCACAAAAAAACAGATCCTTAACAAACTGTTATTGGTATATTTTCCCTCAATTTTAAAAGGTTTTCTTTTCTTCTTAATAAAAATTTAAAAGCAGTACTTCACCGGTGCGAAGCGCGGGGATTTGAGTGACTGACGCATACAGACATATTCATGAGTGCAGGTACTTCGGAAAGAAAGCACCGTGTAAACCTAAACTTTAAATTAAGTTCATAGACCTACAAAAGGTTGCCATTGATTTGAGGCAAGATTGCTTTTCTCATGTACAACTATACGTTGCATTCTTAACAGTAAGCTTGCACGGCTTGGTCATATTACAACCTGAGTGCTGAACTGACAACATCGTATACAAACAGAACTATAACAATCGTAATAAACAAACAAAAAAAAAAAAGCGAAGAACCCTTGGATTTAATAAAAAGGCTCTTTCCTTGGCGAAGCAAGGAAAAAGGAAGACCTTATATGGCGTTTATTTATAAAACAGTGGAAAAGCTGTGTTAAGGCTGCTTCACAAAAAAACAGATCCTTAACAAATTGCTATTGGGATATTTTCCCTCAATTTAAAAAGCTTTTCTTCTTCATAAAAATTAAAAAGCAGTACTTCGCGGGGATTTAGATATATATATATATATATATATATATATATATATATACATATATATATATATATATATATATATATATATATATATATATATATATATATATATATATATATATATAGATATAGATATAGATATAGATATATATAGATATACATATATAGATATAGATATATATTCATATATATAGATATAGATATATATATATATATATGTATGTATGTCTATATATATATATATATGTAAGCTTATAAGTACTGCCTTACTTCTTTTTAAGAAAGGAAGATATAATGATACTTGATTTAAACGATTCCACGTCTTCCTGGGTTTGCATAGCTTATTGTCAATATCTTTACACCTCTTTTTAACACTTATTTACTGAAACGGGCTTTCACAAAAAAGTTAGGGCTTTGCTACAGGATACACCCTCCACAAGTTAAGGAAGTAAAAGGTATATATTTCTGTTTTATTTAAACCTTTAAAGTTTGTATGCATAGCCCCATTTGGCTGTTTTAGTTTTTTTTTTTTTCTTTCTTCAGTAATATTTAATCTCCTTAAAGAAAAACAACATACGCATTTTACTTTTTTTGTATCTCTTTAGTAATATTTTAGTGTAAAAGGATAACCAGTATTTAAACCATTTATGTTACTTTATAAAGTTATTTTACATAATGTTGAAAAATTAATAAGAAAGCTACATAATTTGGCAGCTGCTGCTTTAATTTTCAATGAAATGAAAAAAGCTCTCCAAGAGAAAACCTCAATGAAGAAGAAACAGTTTGCAAATATATATATATATATGTGTATATATAGATATGTGTATATATATATGTATATATGAATGGAAGAGAAGGTCTGTGATACGGTTTGCATATTTGCAGTTGGAGATCCACAAAGGGAGAAAAAACGAATCACGTATCATAAAATAGTTTTATTCCTGAGCTTTCAACCCCTGTCAGGGGTCTTCATCAGAGGATAATGCTTAGACTTACAAGAATCAAAGGCAATATATAGCAACACATTCAGTGGGGGGTGGGTGGAGGTGACTAAGTCCGTATGATCAAAGGGGGGGGGGGGGGGGGGTGTATCATTAAATTAAAGTGCATATGTCCTTCTTAAGTTGGCATATGCTGGGTTTATGTCCAAGTGTCTGTTGATGGCATTTTCATCTGATAGCCAAGACTCGGCCAACTCTCTGGCGCTTTTTGTACTGGCCTTAAATTTTACTTTCACGTTGTCCCAGTTGAATGTGTGTCCTGTTGATTTAGTATGTGCATATATCAAAGATAGTGCGTCCTTTCTTCTGACGGCGTTGTGATGTTCCTGTACACGTGTTGAGATTTTTTTTGACGTTTGTCCTATGTATACCGCTGAGCAAGAATTGCATGGAATACTATAAACTGCGTTTCGTGTTTCGGCTGTCGATTTCTTGTTTTTAGCATTAAACAGGACCGTGCGCAGATTGTTGGTGGGTTTATGTGCTATTTTGATGCCCCACTTGGTCAGGGTGCGTGCCGTGCCTTCTGACACATTATGGTGGTACGGGAGTGAATGCCAGGTGGGGTGGGGGTTCTGATTTACGTCGCTTGTATGCTGATTCCTTTGGCGCCTGCTGTGTAGACTCCGATTAATGAATGATTTTGAGTATCCGTTCGAGGTGAAAAGTTGAAACAGATAGCGTCTCTCATTAATTTTTGTTTCCTTGGTATTACAATGCGTGTGGACTCGTTTAAATAGGGTTTTCACGCAGCTCCGTTTATGAGATACCGGGTGATTGCTGGCGTAGTGTAGAATCTTGTCTGCGTGGCTTTGTTTACGGTAAACACTTGTGGTCAAGGTGGCGTCACTATTTCTTTTGATGTAAATGTCCAGGAAATTGATGTGTCGATTATTTTCTTTTTCCATTGTGAACTGGATTGCAGGGAATATTGTGTTAATATGATTGAAGAATTCATTCAGCTGGTTCTTTCTTAATATGACGAATGTGTCGTCTACATAGCGTATCCAAATTTTGGGTGTAATCTGGGATAAAGCTATGTTTTCAAATCGTTGCATTACCAGTTCAGCTAGGAGTCCCGATAACGGTGATCCCATCGGCATGCCTTCTTTCTGTGTGTAATACTTGCCGTTGAAATGAAAGTGCGTTTTTTTGGCAAAGTGATATTAGGTGCATTAAGTCTTTGATGGACAGTTTGGTTCTTGTCTCTATGGTGGGGTCACTATC